>NC_080054.1:20626579-20776579 GCF_026212465.1 Amaranthus tricolor | reverse complement strand
CATTTTCGCCATTTCTTCTTTAATCATGCTACTTCTTTTATCCAATCGCATCCCAAAAGTGAAGGCGGCAAGTTTCAAATCATATAAAGCTGGGGCGCTCAGGTCGCGGGCCGCGACTAAACTCGCGAGCCGCGAGTTGCTGCTGTTTCATTTTCTGCTTTAATTCTTTCCCTCTTCCTTGATTCTAATTCTAATTATATTAAAACTAATAATTAAAATAATAATAAAAATAATAATAATAATAATAATAATAATAATAATAATAATTATTATTATTATTATTATTATTATTAATTATACTAATAATAATATTAATAATAATATATACATATATAGTAATAAAAGTAGAAGATGGTGATATTTAACTAATAAAAACTTTAATAAAAAGAAAATAAAGATAATAAAATAATATAAAGATAAAGCTCTATCAAGACTATCTTCTATTCTCGGTTTAGCTCTGTTCCCTCTTCAAAACCTTTGGGGGATTAGGTGCGCATTGTTCCTTACTTGTTTTGTTTGAGAAAAGGTGGTTAATCCTTCAAAAACTAGCAAAACACAATATTAATAAGAAAGAACATAAACAACATTGAAATGCATGCTAATTAAGCATAAAATAAGGCAAAGTGGAGGGTCATTAATATTATATCAAAGAATCAACTTAACCAAAAACTTAAGTTGATGATTATAGTTATACGATGTTACATATATACACTTTATCTTGTCCTTTCACATAAGAATCCTTTAGACTAATAGCATTGATGCACCACAAAACACTCCTCATAACTAGCGTTAAATATTCTAATGGAAATGAGACGTGGATGATATTTAAACGTGTGACGAGGTTACTATCATAATGCATGGATCTCTCATTAATGTTTCTTACATTCTCTAGGGTTTTACTCGCAATATTTAATTTGACTGAGTTTCAAAGATTGCAATTTATATTAATAATTTATATTAACAAAAATGAAAAAAATAGGATAAAGTGAAAAAATGCTTATTGTTATTATAATAAAGAATATCAACAAAGTTCTTATAATTTATTAGATCTTAATCTTAATAAAGAATGCAATCAATATCAATTATATTGAATGAGTTTGTGCTTTTCTCGTGTGAAAAGTTAGCCAATTATTTAAATCATGGAATACTTTTATTTTAAGGCTATATATTTATCATCAAGAAATAGTAAATAGTTCATGTAGCGAATATAATTTTCTTAATTGTAGAAGAATATCGTGCATTTGATATGTTCACTAAATATATTATTATATAGTCATTATTCAATAAACACGTTTCTTCATATTTTATTTTGCTTATATCAAATGAAAAGAAAAGTCGTGATAATAGAGCTAATTAATCAATTAATAAATCAAAATATCATAGAAAATCTCAATGAAATTATAATTCTATCGGTGAACATACAACGTATCATGTTGAATCAAGATATTTAGCTTGATTCTTCTAATTTGGTCAAACAGAGAGTTTGAAGTTTGAACCAGTCGTAATTTAAGACAGGTGGGATTAAAATGAACGTCATGAGTGACCATCTCGTAAATTTTGAGACTCTTAAAATGTCAAATTTATGTTTTAAAGCCTTACAACTTAAAGAAATAGAAAATAAGAATACTAGTTATTATTAGATTAATAATTGTCATGATATCACCTACCTAATTTATTTACTTATTTAAATTATTAATGTCATTTTACTTTAATAACCTTTGACCTTTTGGATTGACCTTGACTTTTAGTCAATGGGCCTTTACTGGATTCTCCCAACTCTTCAGTTGGCCCATAAGCAAGTAACCCACACAAAACCCTAACTCCCTCCTGGAAAGTAACTTCCAGATCGACCCAACTTCCCACTTCTCCCTCATTGTTTGGTTCTCCTTCTTCCATGGCTGACAACTGCCCATTACCCCATGATAATCCACCTCTTCTCAGAAATAACTTCCTTCTTCACCATTATAAATATAGGTGAACAGCAGAAAGGAAGGGATCATCTGAAAATAATCTTCTTAGTATCCTTACTCACTCTCCATTTCATTAGCCCACCCAAATTCCAACAATATCAACCTCGACGTCTACTTGCATTCAGTTTATAATCATCTACTCAATCTCACATCAACGTTCTAACTTGAGCGTCAGAGGGATTTTCCGGGAGATCACCCCCGGACAAGGCTAACGTGTTGTTTTGCAGGAGTTCAAGCCGCTTTTTTTCACGAATCGCCGTTCCTGATAACACTTCCACCCGCGGTATTCCAAGTGTTTTCCACTTCCTCGTTTCACTACCGAAACAGTTTGGCGCCGTCTGTGGGGATTGAATAAAAAGTCATGGCTCCTAAGAAGAATCCGACCCAAACAGCTACCGTGCACAGCATAGATACAGACACTTCCGCAAGTCACGCTAACAACCAAGCCGTGACTCGTCGTGATCTGGACATGCTAGTACGAAACCTCACTGCCGCTTTCTCCGAACAACTCCGCGCCGTCATAAATAATACTCCTACTCAACAACGAGTGTTGGAAAAAATGGCGGACCAAATAAAAAATTTGCAGGAACGAATCGAACCCCATCAAGAGATACCAAAGTCTCATGAATCTCAAGATGGGAACTCGAGGACTTCCCACTCCAGTAGGCGCAATAAGAAGAGGCGGGAGAGATCCAGGACCCACCCAAGTCTCAACAAGACTGACCAACGAGACGATGAATCTAAAACCACCTCTCGAGATGCCCGTACCTACATGGAAAGCAAAAAGCAAATGGCATCCGAAAGCGTTCAATCGCTAGTGTATAAGAGGAGGGAATAAAGGAAAAAGGCACAACTCGCGGGATCTAGCCGTCCCCTCAGTCCCGTCACTATGCCGCGGAATGCGAACGACAGGAGTAGCCTTCATGAAAATCCCATACCAATAATTTCTCCGCTGGCTTCGGAGATACTGAATATTCCCAACCCCGGGAAAATAAAAATCTCAAACATGGCGGCCTTCGATGGAACATTCTGCCCAGAGGAACATCTGATGGCCTACAAGAACCTGATGCTGCTGTACACCACTAACCCCTCACTGTGGTGCAAATTCTTTCCAACTACTCTTACGGGAGTAGCTCTGACGTGGTATACCTCCCTTCCAGGGGGAAGTATCCACAACTTTGCCCAACTAGAAGGCAAGTTCCTGGGTCATTTCGTAGCATCAAGGAGACAGGAAAAATCAAACTTCCATCTGCTCAGCATCACGCAATTAGAAGGAGAGTCCATATCGTCATATTCAAAAAAGTTCCACAAGGCGGTGCTGGAAGTGACTGATTTAGAAGAATCGGTTGCATTAAACGCCCTGATCAACGGAATGAAGGCTCAAAGGCTGAAGTTCCAGTTGGTCGAGAGCCAAGTAAAAACATACGCGGAGGCCATGAAGCAATGCCAAAGCTATGTCACCGCCTCCGAAATATGTCAGGCACATGATCCTAAGAAGCGAAGGTCGGATAAGAAGGATCTCACAGCCAATAATTTCTCAAAGAGAAGGGAGGAACATTCATCAAGGAGGGAAAGAAATTACATGTCGCATCGTCCAGAACCTCCGTCAGATATGGGGCCTCCACGATCAAGACACGTATATGTCGCTGAAGGGGAGTCCAGGACGCAGAACTTATTAGATGGAGGCAACGATCCGCTGTTCAACCGGAACAGGAAGGACATATTCTTCGCCATCCGGGATCAGTTGCCAACTCCACCTCCTACTGTCACCCCCTCTGATCGACGCAACTACAATCTGTGGTGTGATTACCACAAAGAACACGGCCACACTTTGGCGCAATGCCGCGAACTCAAACGCATCCTACATCAACTGGCCGATGAGGGAAAATTGTCCAGGTTCATCAATCGGAAAGACTATGATGCTGGAAGAGAAGCAGAAAGGAGGTCGTGGAATCGAAGACGCAGATCCCCCAAAAGGGATGAGGCCAGGCGCGAAAGTTCCAACACACAAGGAACTATCAACATGATTTTTGGAGGATACACTGAAAAATATCCAACCATCCGCGCCGCAAGAATCAGCGTCCACACTCTGCTAAAAGGGCCCCCAAAAGCCTCATCAAGTGGACCGATCATGAGGTTCGATGCCACGACCTCCCAAACGTTGCAACAACCACATACTGACCCTCTGGTGATCACCCTCAAAATTAGGAAAATGAAAGTCAAGAGGGTACTCGTAGATACCGGGAGCACGGCTGATCTCATAACGATGAAATGCCTGAGAAAAATGATGTTCGAAGGAAAACGCATCAAGATAGGGAAATATCTTCCTTGCCTGGTCAAACAAGATATCATGGCCACCCTTACCCGCGACGTCTTCGCTTTTTCCACGGAGGAAATGCCTGGCATTCCTACAAGCGTCATGTGTCACAAACTTGATATAAAACCAGGCTATAAACCTGTGAAGCAAAAGCTACGACATCAGAGAAGAGAGCGAATAGAGGCCGCCCGAGAAGAAGTGGAGAAACTGCTGAGAGCCGGATTCATCAGAGAATGCAAATATTCCGATTGGCTCTCCAACGTCGTCCTTGTGAAAAAATTCAATGGCAAGTAGAGGATGTGCGTTGACTTCACGGATTCGAACAAAACATGCCCTAAGGACGATTATCCCCTCCCAAAGATAGATCGTTTGGTAGATTCCACAGCAGGCCACGCTCTACTGAGTTTCATGGATGCTAACGCCGGCTGCCATCAGATTCCCTTGGCCATAGAAGACCAACCACATACGGCCTTCATAACAAATACTGGGGTATATTGTTACAAAGTCATGCCCTTCGGGCTAAAGAATGCCGGAGCTACTTATCAGAGAATGGTCAATAAGGTCTTCCAATCTCAGATAGGCCGAAACTTGGAGGTATACGTGGACGATATGATCACAAAGAGCAAGCAGGCTTCTCAACATGCCGCGGACTTACGCGAGACGTTCAATACCCTCCGAAAACACCAAATGAGACTCAATCCTGAAAAGTACGTGTTTGGAGTCACCGGAGGGAAGTGCCTTGGCTTCCTTGTTGACGAAAGAGGAATAGAAGCAAACCCTGACAAGATACAGGCAATCCAGGACATGAAGTCCCCTAGATCCGTAACGGGATGCATAGCGGACTTGGAGAGATTTCTAACAAAGTCCGCGGAAAGATGCTCGCCCTTCTTCAAAACCCTCAAGCAAAGTAAGTTCGAATGGACCAGAGAAGCCGAAGAATCCTTCCAACAGTTAAAAGAGCACTTGTCCTCTTTGCCAAAACTAGTTTCGCCATTCAACGGGGAAAAGCTGATCTTATACATCTCGGTCTCCGAATACTCCCTATCAGAAGTATTAATCGCCGAAAGATAAAAGAAGTAATTCCCCGTATATTATGTAAGTCACGCCTTTCGAGGATCCGAGGGGAACTACAGCGAAGTAGAGAAGGTCTTATTTGCAATCGTGATGGCGAGTAGGAAATTGAAACCATACTTCCAATCCCACCAGATCCTCATCATGACCAGCCAACCTTTGAAGAAGATTCTGGTGGGAAAAAACAAATCAAGCCGCGTCACTGATTGGGCTAATAAACTTGCAGATTTCGGCATTGAATATGAACCGCAAACTGCAATCAAAGCCCAAGCCTTGGCCGACTTCATTGCCGAGAGCACAATTCCTCATTATCCAGAACCTAATCAAGAATGGAAGTTGTATGTAGATGGTTCCTCAACGCAATCGGCAAATGGAACCGGGCTTCTGATTGTATCTTCTGCTGGGGTACGCATGGAAAGAGCGGTCAGATTCGAGTTCGCGGCCTCTAATAATGAGGCAGAATACGAGACACTACTCATGGGGCTCAAAATCTGCTATGAGGCGGGGGCTAAAGTATTATCCACTTTCTCCGACTCCCAGTTAATAGTCGGACAAGTATTCATATATATATATATATATATATATATATATATATATATATATATATATATATATATATATATATATATATATATATATATATATATATATATATATATATATATACATATATATATATATACATATATATATATATATATATACATATATATATATATACATATATATATATATATATACATATATATATATACATATATATATATATATATATATATATATATATATATATACATATATATATATATATATATATATATATATATATATATAGTATATATATATATATATATATATATATATATATACATATATATATATATATATATATATGTATATATATACATACACACACACACACACACATATATACATACATACATACATATATACATACATACATACATACATACATACATACATACATACATACATACATACATACATACATACATACATACATACATACATACATACATACATACATACATACATACATACATACATACATACATACATATATATATATATATATATATATATATATATATATATATATATATATATATATATATATATATATATATATATATATCCTTCATTCCAATTTACTTGCAACATTGGAGATATTTACACTATTCACTTATTTCTCTTAGTGATTAATTTTTAATCTATAAGTTAAAACATAATCAAGTGAAATTTTGTTTAATTTGTTTTGATGCAAAGATTATTAATATTAAAATTTTATAAATTTTTATTATACATAATTTGAGATATTAAGGATTAAATTAATATACAAAGCTTAGTTCGGTGCTATTTTCAAAAAAATCAATAATTCTTGTTATAAAACATGTAAAAACTATTTTTTTTAATATTATCATAAAATCGATATTTCACACATAATTTTAAAAAGGCAAGTATATTAAAAAAAAAAACTACTTTTACATCTTTTTACATAAATTTTGGTCAAATAGTCAATTAAAAAATATTTTGTACAAACTAGTTATTTAATATCACAAAAATTACATTTATTAAAAAATCTCATATATTCAAGAAAATGCTTTTAATATTTTATAACTTGAAAATATCTTCAAAATATCATTTGAACTAGTTTTATGATTAGGAAATATTCAAGAAAACACTAATAAGCTTTGATAATGTTTTATGATTAGTAAATGGATCAAATCACTTGTCGTTTAATTATTAAACCCTCAATATAATCATGCCCTAATAGGTACTAATTTTATGTGGGGCGTACAGTTAACTTATCTAAGTGTCAATATTTTAATAAACCCAGGAAAAATTGTATTGCATAATCCAATTTATTTTCTATGTTTTGCTAATAATTTTTAGCTTTTGAAAATTTTTAAACAACTAACATTTACATAATTTTTATTGTGAATGGACTTTTATTGTGAAAAACCAGTTATAACTGAACCATGCTCACATTTAACGTAATTTATGGACATTGAACAAACACTTCGAGAAGAAGATGAATTAGAGTTTGTACCTTTTAAAATTATTAAAATTTTCGGTAAAAGTGTTTTTTCACTCTCCAAAATTTTAGAGTTAAATATGATGTTACACCATGAAAGTCAATTTATTTTTTCAAAGGTCAATCAAATAAAGGCAAAAATTAAAATATTTAAAAATTTTCAAAATGAAATTATTTACAAATAATAAGCAATATATAAGTTGAATTATTCCTAATAACTTTTCCTACTATAAAGTCCTAGAATCAAACATTTCATTTCTTCTTACTATATAGTATAATTTTAAAATTAATGTTCAATTTATTTATCGAATAAAATCCATACACAACATTAATGTTTAATGCGTCTATGCTTTGTAGATCAACAACCTAATTTTGTCATTAAAAACTTTAATAAACAATTGCACGTGAAAGTGCGATGGGATAATACTCGGAGAAAGAGACGGATAACGGTTTGTACTCCGTGAGCTGTTGCCAGGTGGAGAATCGTTGGATTTTAACTCTTCTTACTCCCAACAATCTCATGACTCATCATGCCATGCAAATTACGCTATAGTGGGACCAAATCATGATCATAATTTTAATAAAAATAAGGTATTAATTAGAAAAATTCTAATAATTTATAGATCACTATAAAAGACAAAAATTATAATAGTATTAATAAAATAACCAAAACACAAGATAAATTACAAATTTTAAAAATGTCACCCTATCAAATTCCTCCACATGGGTGTGATTTCCTAAGTTGACAAATAACGGTTATTAACCAAAAATTGTTCAACATTAATATATACTTACTCTATTCCAAAAAATTTGCAACATTTGTTTTTTCACGCGGTTCAATATATTAATTTAATCCTTAATATCTCAAATTATGTATAATAAAAATTTATAAAATTTTAATATTAATAATCTTTGCATCAAAACAAATCAAACAAAATCTCACTTGATTATGTTTTAACTTATAGATTAAAAATTAATCACTAAGAGAAATAAGTGAATAGTGTAAATATCTCCAATGTTGCAAGTAAATTGAAATGAAGGATATATATATATATATATATATATATATATATATATATATATATATATATATATATATATATATATATATATATATATATATATATATATATATATATATATATATATATATATATATATATATATATATATATATATATATATAGCAGTGAGAACCATAAGAACCAATTTACATGATAAAAAACTGTTACATTTTTTTACAGAAAATGTGTTACTTTTGGGCAAATAAAATGTTACTTTAAAAAAAAAAGTTGTTATTTTTTAGCAAAAAAGTGTTACTATTAGAAAAAAATTTCAAAAATAAAATTATACAAAGTAACACATTTTTTTCGAAAAGTGACACTTTTTTATGTAAAAAGTAACACCTTATTGTGAGTTTTGTTCAATTTTTTTTTTAAAGTAACATTTTTTTGTTGAAAAGTATCATCTTTTTTAACATAATAAGTAACACTTTTTTATCTAAAAGTAAAACCATTGTAATAGAAAAGTAACACTTATTTGTCAAATAGATTGGTTCTCATGGTTCTAATATAAGAATGTTTCTCTCTGGAACTTCTTCCACTAGTGGAAAAAATCGTATCTACTGTGTGACATTTGCTGTGATTTTTAATAAACGCAGCATTAAACAGCATAAAAGAACGAGGGAAAAAAATTATATTATATGTTGCGTTTCCTTGAAAATCGCAGCATAAAACAAATAGGAAAAAAGAGACAAAAAAAATATATACCGCAGCATATATCACATTAAATGTTGCGGTTCGTCTGGAATCGCAGCATATACCTATATATTTTTTTTTGCCCTTTCAATTCCCACCTATACAGTACCAAAAACCCATGACATTTCTTTGCTTACTATAAAGCTTTCTTGCTCTTCTTCTTCCCCATGACATTTCTTCAAAAACCCCCAAATTAATTGCTGCTCCTTGAAAAACCACGACATTCTTGCTCTTTCTTCTTCAAAACCTTACTTCTTCGTCAAAACTTTATTGCCATTTGTTTTGGTTTTGATTTTGTGTCTTCTTCAAGCTATATATCCCACGAAATTGTTCCATATAATTTCTCATTCTTCAACCTTCTTCTTCAAACTTTTTGTTGTTGTCTTCTTCAAGGTAACCCACGAATTAAGAGGCGTTTTTTAGGGCATAGTTTTTGATTAATCATTTGAATTTCTTCAACATTTACTCCGTAAAACTTCATGGTATTTTAGAGCTTAGTATGGTTGTGTACTAATTTTGTTGGTGTTTTTCCATTGTAGGTTACATAACTCCATTGTAGAGCACAACATTATCATCTAAATACCAAGGTAATTTCTATTTTATATCAAGTTTTGTTTTTGATATTTTTATGTGTTTGTAATTATTAATGTGATTTTATTTATGAATTTAGTTGTTTTTTTATTAGTTTGTTAACTAGAGTTAATTTTGGGTTGTATTATTTTTAGGGTTAATTAGGGTTAGTTGAATGAATGTCGTTATTAATATTTACATAGGATTAGTTGAATAATTGTTATTATTATTATTAGAATATACATATTATTATTAGGGCTGATTAGGATTAAATAAATAATTATTACTTTGTATTATTTTTAGAATATACATATTATTATAAGGGTTGAATTAATTTTGGGTTATATTATTTTTAGGCTTAATTAGGGTTAAGCATATATTTTGATTTATGCGTATTAATTATATTTCAATTAATTAATCCCCCTTAGGATGACAAAAGATCGTTCCTGGATGTATGGAAGCATTGAATCGTCAGAATTTATTGATGGCGTATTAGAATTTTGTAGTATTGCCGTTGAACATTAAGTTTGGACAAGAGGAGTTAGTTTTTATTGTCTATGTGTCAAGTATGGCAATGTATCAAAGGTAGATAGTGTTGATATCCTTAGGGAGCACATACTTCGACGTGGCTTTTGTAACAACCCGACTTACCGTTGACTGGGTAAACAGGGTCGTCACGGGGATTATTTCCCAAGGAACTTAAATCATATCCCAAAACCTGGGCTAAAGAATCACCAGCTCTATTACGAAACCAACACAGCTAAATCTCAAACCAAATATCTAGTCTAAACATAAAGTAACCATACAACTCACTACGAGTCCATTATAATCAACATAAACAGAACTAATATACATTAAACTAATTCCTAATACAAACTAGAAGCTCCCACGGTCTCAGCTCAAAAGGACATCCTTAGAACTCTCATCAACATTGCTAACCCGATTATTCCCGACCGGATCCGATCTGTAATCAGCTAAAAGATGGAAACAACAAGGAATCAGATTAAACTGAGTGAGAAGCAACAATCCAAAACAATTAAACACAGCAATTCAAAACAATAGTTTAAAAGCAACATCAGTTTCCTAGATCTATGTGCGCACAGGGAGTCTAGTTTGAGAGGTGCCCCACAGCTCTAAGGCTATGTCGCTCTCGGGTGAAGCTAGTCAATATCTCAATGACAATTCGCTTCAAAAACAGGGAGTAGGGAACAATGTTCCCCAACTCCGTCAATGACCAGCTCGCAAGCCCGATCCATTGACCATATCATAATATCAGCATAAGCATTCACAACAACATTTGTCTCAACAATTTCCAATTCAAAAGAGCTTTAGTAAAAAGTTTATTTTCAAGAAAGTAGTCTGGCCAGACCCTTTAAGGGACTGCTACTACTCACAGATGATGTCGCTTCAAGGAGTTAGGTTCGATTCGCAACTATCAACTAGAAAGGTTCCTCGATGACGTCGTCTCCTGGAGCATAACAAACATAACATCACAACAAAGCGTTCGATACTACAAACTAGGTTCATATAACTCATTGTATCTCCTCCTATGATCGCATCTTAGTTCCATCTTCTATTCTAATAATTCTAATTTCAAAGATTGCGCAAGTTCTAATTCTAACCCCAACATATATATAAAAAAAAGAAATAACCTTTTTTTAAGACTAGCTTATAACCTTGTAACGATCATACGTCTCCACAATTCCCTTTGTATTTCCAATTCAAACACTTCTAGTTCATTTAACTCAAACCAAGAAACTAAACAAGATTAACCAGCTATCCTAAAAGAAGAACACAACTAATTTATCCATTCAACTAATAACTTCCACACGAACCCTGATACTTTTAAGAATAACCAATCATATAAAATCAAGGTTTATATCCCACACTTACAATTACCCAACTATTAAATAAATAGCTACAACAAAAAACTATCCATCACTAGCAAATTCACGTGAATCAACTAACATTTAAGAACATCAAGTTTCCATAAACTTTCCACATTCAATATCCTATCGATATCCTAATCTTCGTAAATTTATACTAATTAATAATTCCACAATTAAGTTCTTATCACCACTTTGACCTATAATTATCATTAACAACATTCAAATCCAAATCCTCACCACTACCTATACACCATCAAGACACTACGAATCCATTCCCACAAATTGTTTCACAAGTATCTGGTATTATATCTAAGAGTATCAATCTATTCAATTATTCACCATTATCATAACTTGTCACAACTCTTAGTTCCTAACAATAATTCAGAAGCTAAATATATATATATATATCCAACAGCTAGTCTCAATCAACAAAACTCATCTAATTAGGAATCCCGTAATGGTTTTAGGACACCTCTTACTAAAACAGGCATAACTCACTCATACGGAAACCAAATGAGACGATTTAAGTGGCTACGCGACCATTACTCAGAGCTCTACTATTCTTATTAAGACACTAAAACCCAGAAATAATTAAAACGAAACAGAAGGTTCGTTATGGATTTTTAAGACAGCCTGCTAGTATTTCACTATTTTGAACATAACTCTCTCATATAAACTCACTTTGCAGCGATTCAAGTGCCCACGTGATCGTGACTCGAAGCTATACAAATCTCATGAAGACACCAAAACCCCTAAACGACTCTAACTATTTCAAAAATAGCAACACAAATTCGGACAGAACAAAACAGAACCTCATTGTCGATCTTTATGACAGTCTACTAGTATTTTGGACATAACTTCCTCATACAAACTCATCTCGGGGTGATTCAAGTGTCCATACGACCGCGACTCAAAGTTATACAAATCTCAAGAAGACATAAGAACCCAAAAACAATCAAAACCATCCCCAAAATAGCCAAAACAGAAAGTTCAGTTTATGAACTGAAATTTCAGAATCCCAAATACTAAATTTGATACTAGAACTCAAATAACCCAAATAACCAATTCTAATCAATACTAAAAATAACTCAATTACTAATTAAACTCATATACTCTAATTAAACTCAAGTTGATGCTTAAATTTGAAACTAAAAAAAACCCCAAATTAACCATGAATACTAAACTACTACCAAATTCAACAATTATTGTTTATGCTTAAGAACTTAAAACTACTTTAAAACATTCAATTTATACTTAAATAAAATAGTTTGTGGATTACCTCAATCACCATTGAAGGACCTTTCAACTTTTAATCTTGAACTTCAATTCACTAATTTTTCCCAAATCAGAAACCCTAACTTGATTCTTCAATAAACCAAAAACAAAGAGGTGAGGAAGTGGTGACTGAAGTGGCGGCAAAGGTGGTGCAGCAGCTCCGTTGACGGTGGAGGGAGGACGAGAACCGACTGCTACTGAACCGTGAGGGAGAGGAAAGGAGGCAGTGTTGAGAGTTTGAAGGAATAAAAGATGAGGATGAAAAAAGAAATGGGGAAGGGGTATGTCGGTTTAAATGAGATAGGAATGGGTTTATTTTTAGCTTTGACCCGTTAAATTCTATCAAAGTCGTCTCGTCGTAAGACAATCTTATATAAGACATGCTGTAAGGGTATAAAAAACGATTTACGAAATAAGTAAAATTTCATAATTGGTTGTATGAATAAGGATTGCATTTAGGAATTTATTTTTCAATACTTTATTTGAATTTATTTTTATAAAGATAAGATAGTAATCAATTAATAATTAATAAAATATAATCAAAATACACTTTTATCGAAGTACTCTTTATACGAATTTTATACATTAAATAAAATATACCTCTTTCTTGAAAATGTTAACAAATCAAATACTTGAGTCAATATTATCAAAGTAATAATATTATTACTCGAATTAACTTACTTAATAACCCCAATCAGCTTAATAAACTTATAATTAAACTTTATTAAATGTAGTCTATTTCAGCTTTAGGCTTCAATATCACGTTCGGGTTTGGCATGGTGAGGAGGGAGTTTACAAAGAAAAAAAAGTATTGTTGAGGATGTCAATGAGGATGTAGTAGATTATGTTGATGGGTATGAGATAGATGAAGAGAATTTCATTGAGGATGTAGATCATGTTGATAAGATGATGGAGGGAGTCGAGGATGAGTTAGGAAAATGTCCTCGTGTTTTTGACTTGTTGACAGAGGCTTCTCAAAAGCCTTTGTACATAGTTCACCAAACTAACAGCCGTATTGACAACTTTCAACATTAAGTCAAAGTTCAAATGGAGTGACACTAGTTTCATAATATTATTAGAATCGTTAGGTGAGATGCTTCCTGAGGGAAATGAACTTCCAAAGTCGACATATTATGCCAAAAAGCTCATGTGTCCTTTCGGCTTAGAGTACTAGAAGATTCATGCGTGTCCGAATGATTGTGTATTGTATAGGACTGAAAACGAGAACTTAGAAGAGTCTCCTAGGTGTGAGTTATCGCGCTACAAGCGTAAAGGGCTGGGGATGCTAAAGGGCCCCCGGCTAAGGTATTGTGGTATCTTCCAATATTACCTAGATTCAAGCGCTTGTTTTCTATAAAGAAATATACATTAAATTTGATGTGACATGCAGATAGGGTGAAGAAAGATGCGTTAAATATCATATAATATTTAGGTTTTAAATATATATATATATATATATATATATATATATATATATATATATATATTTATATATATATATATATATATATATATATATATAATATAATATACCAAATAGTGTTGTGTGCCAAGTTTCGTGCAAAACAAACCAAGTTTGAGCACCTTTATGCGCGAAAGTGTAAAAAAAGTTTAATAACCAATAAAATCACAACTTAGCACGTCATTTATAGCATTTGACTATGGTTTTGAAGTATAACCACTTCAACACAATAATATATAAAGTTTCGTGCAAAACAAACCAAGTTTGAGTTACTTTATGCGCGAAAGTGCCAAAAAAGCTTAAAAACACATAATTAAAATCGCAACTTAACACGAAATTTCTAGCATATGACTATGATTTTCAATTTTTACCACTTCAACACAATAGTATATACCAAATAGTATTGTGTGCCAAGTTTCGTGCAAAACAAACCAAGTTTGAGCTATTTTATGCGCGAAAGTGCCAAAAAAGCTTAAAAGACCATAAAATCACAACTAAGCACGTAACTTAAAGCATATGACTATGATTTTCAATTCTAACCACTTCAACAAAATATTATATAAAGTTTCGTTTTTAGCTACTTTATGCGCGAAAGTGTCAAAAAAGCTTAAAAACCCATAAAATCACAACTTAACACGTAATTTTCTAGCATATGACTATGATTTTCAATTCTAACCACTTCAACAAAATAATATATTCTAAATAATGTTGTGTACTAAGTTTTGTGCAAAACAAACCAAGCTTGAGCTACTTTATGCGCGAAAGTGCCAAAAAAGCTTAAAAACCCATAAAATCACAACTTAGCAAGTAATTTATAGCATATCGCTATGATTTTGAATTCTAACAACTTCAACACAATCATATATAAAATTTCGTGCAAAACAAACCAAATTTGAGCTACTTTATCCGCGAAAGTGTCAAAAGAGCTTGAAAACACATAATATCGCAACTTAACTGTTAATTTCTAGCATCTGACTATGATTTTAATTTCTAACCACTTCAATATAATAATGTATACCAAATAGTGTTGTTTGCCAAGCTTCGTACAAAACAAACCAAGTTTGAGCTTCATTATGCGGGAAAGTTCCAAAAAAGCTTTAAAACCCATAAAATCGCAACTTAACACGTAATTTTCTAGCATATCACTATGACGTTTAACGCTAACAACTTCAACACAATAATATATTCCAAATAGTGTTGTGTGCTAAGTTTCATGCAAAACACGTTTGTTTTACATCAAACTTAGCACACAACACTATTTGGAATGAACAAGGTATGCATTAAGTTTGACAATAAATTATTAGAATTGCAAAGTGTTAAGTTTATTGTATATATTATTGACCATAAATATTTAGTTTTATCTTCTATTTTTCATTTTTCCATATTACCCAAATTATCAATTTATGCTGAATGATATTACATGTTCTTTCTGCAACTACCACTGGATTGGTCCTTGCTTAGATTGCATCTTCCAGATATTCATCCTGTGAACTATGTGTTATTTTATAAGCAATATAGCTCAAACTCGAATACAAATTTTTCACCCAGATACTTGCAGTGATTGGCGTTTTTGTTTAAAAGATTTAATTTAAATGTAATTGGCAAGATTCAAGTTTTTGTGTCCGACACTAGAAACTGAGGTGAAATGAGGAGTAAAAATAAACTCACAAAACACAAGTTCATTCGTCTAGTTTTTGCTTGTGGTTGTGTGCTTGCATGAGCTATCTGATGTGTGAAGTGTTATCTGTTCTGTATGTGTATGTATTTGGTTTTTTACAAAATGACGTATTTCTTTTGCTATGAAGAATCTGCAAATACCTGTTGTCAGCTATCGTCGACGAGGACAGTGCATGGAAATTGATACAAATGTACAATCTAAAGAACTAGCGAAGTACAATTTGAATGCAATAAAGGAGTTTTCACCATTTGATGAGTATTTGATTGGTGAAAAAGCTGGTTTGTTTAGAGGAAGTGCAGGAACACAAATCTATATATGGAACTTGGACAAATGGGGTTCAAATTACACTTTAGAGTGGCAAGAAGGCATTCCCGGTGGGAGCTCTTTTAACCAGGGTGACATATTTGTTCGTTCTAGACGTGTGAGAACTCGTCCAGGACAAACTAGTCGAAAGGTTGGAAACACTTACCATCTTTCTCTTAACATATATCTTAGTTTTGATTTTATTACTAAGCAATACTATTGGATGTAAATAACATCAGTAGACTATCGTTATATAATCAAAATATGGCTGTTTTAAAATAGTTGTTTTTCCCTTCTCATGTTGATATTCTATTTTATAATTCTTTATGAAAAATCATACATAAATGTTGTTGACACTATCACTTTCATATATCGGTTAGTGACACATCAAAATTTGCGTGATTGCTTTTCAGGTTCATCTTGACTATTCACTACGGTCATATTTGGAAGTCATATTTCTAGAGCCTAGAATGAAGATATATGTTCAAGGCTCACTGGTAATTTTCCCCAACTTTGTTCTGCTATCACTATTTTCATTTTCCTTTTGATGATCGAGAAATTGCAACTCTTGTGGACAGGTTAAAAGTCGTCCTTTGGCCAAATCTCTCAACAATACTGTTGTGCTAAATGCTGAAATTATGGGCAAACAAGTCCAACTTACACTTGGTCGTTGTCGGATAGAGTGGGATGAAGCAAACGGAGGAATATTTTTGTATTGGCGTGGACGTCTAATTGAGGTTAAAAAGAACACACACACACACATATATATATATATATATAGATATAGATATATATACATGAATGTAAATATATATATATATATATATATATATATATATATATATATATTTATATTTATATTTATATTTATATATATATATATATGATCAAACAAGAAGACACAGATATGTACATATATATACACACATATATACCTACCCTTCTAATTTGTTGAGCCTTACAAAACAAATGCCTAAATTATGTAATTTTGTTCCTCACTTTCGTTCATTTTAGGCTTATAAGAGAGTAGGTTGCATGATTCACAGTGCTGATATGGGTCGAGGTGTGATAGGTGTAATCGATGTTACTGGACTAATGGTGAGTTTAGTTCCTTAGCTGTTTCACTAGACGAGAAGACAACATGATACTAACACACTGCACTGAATTATCTTTTCATGCATGTTTAAATATTATCCTCATGCTCTCAGGATGATGAAAACGGTTGTGTTTGGGTTCATAACAACAAGCAAGGATTTCAAGATTGTGAACAATATGCTTGTCTTGAAGAATGGTTGGGAAGAGAGGCAGATGGATATTGGGATAAATATTTTGATGCTATAGAACTGGTATATTGTTTGTTCTCTTCCTATGTGTATCCTATTCTAATTTCGTACCCTTGTAGTCCCGATTAGAGGTGTTCAACTGGGTGGGGCTTTGCTACTGAAACCATATATAATACCATAAGCCCTTCTTTTCTTTTCTTTTTCCTTATCTTTTCTTTTTAGTTATTTTCTTTTCTTGTTGTAAAGTAAAAATTGTACATGCGTTTCCAAATCTCTAAAATTAGCGTTTCTTGTTTTCGTTTCTTTTTATGTTTCTAGTATCAGATCGAATTTCGTTTGAGGTAACATTGGGTGAAATTATGTTTCTTTACTTCCCATATTCTTGTTGCTGGTGGTAATTGGATTGTAACTGCTCTTCTCTTTCTCATGTTGATATTTACTTACTGTTTGATTTTTGGTATCAGCAATTACATTTGCAGTTGATCTTTGAGGTAGCATTCAATGTATCGTGGAGGCTTTGGCTTTTTTTATTGTGTTGTATAGTTACCGCTCAGTGTACATTTAATTTCCTTGCAATTCAATGATGTATATTTTAATTTTTTTTAATGACAATGATGCGAATCTTAGTCAATCTGATATTTCAGTGTATATATTCTGCTTGCAAGCTGATACAATTCTTCAGGAATATTGGTCTTATCAGTGGGCTTTGCGACTGAAACTGTATTTGTTTTTTTCAGAGAACGGGCAATTCTCACTACAAGCCTGATAATGAATGGGTGCAATGTGACAAGTGTAGGAAGTGGAGAATGTTAAGTTCTAGCTTTAACAGCAAGAATCTACCTAAAGAATGGTATTTAATCCATGACTTATCTATTTCTAAAATTATGACCTGCTCTTTGTTTATAGCATTATAAAGCTCCCTCTATTCATTATCACGACTCATTCTGCTGAAAGTTTGATGAACTGACTATAGGAAGTAACAGGAGATCATAGATATACTTGTATCTGTTTGAGGCTTAAGTGATGTAATTTGCTCTTTGTAGAACTTGAAGGCGTTTATAATCTTTTAAATTATCTTTAAATGAGTACTCCATTCCTCAACTTCGCATGACTTGCGTCGCTTTCCTTTTCTGGGTTTTCCCTCGAGTTTGCTGTTTTATTTAATTTGAAGGGTGCTCTACTAATTCCCTCTGGACCCTCTCTCTACTTCCACTCGTCTTTACCTCACCCACATGCTTTTTTTCTTCTAAAAGCAACTCTCCCCTAATGGAGAAACTAAATGGGGGGTAAAGTATGTTATAGTAATATTGTTGTAAACATTGGCAGCATGCTGTTTTGGATGGTTTTTTAAGGTATTCTTTTTAACTTTTTATGTTGGCAGATAGACCTTGGATAATGACATGGTCTTTACTCTTATAACTGTAAATAACTTTATTTTCTGATATCCTCTTTTGTGCTTTATTTTAACAGGTTTTGTTACATGAAACCTTTCAACGGGAGATGTAATATGCCTGAAGAACAACTTGGGCAAGGAGTTATCACAGTGGGGCTGAAAAGATCATGTCATGATCCTAGCTTAGCTTCTAATTCTGAACAAAGTCACCAGATTGATAATGACAGTCCTTTACCAGAAGGTATCTACTTAACCCGACCTTCCTTGCATTTATCATTATTTTTCATATTGTTTGAGTTTTTCACTTCGAAGTTGAAACTGCGGCCCTACTTGTCGCACGATGCATCTACTATGTTTCTCATTCATATGTTTATCATGTTTTCTAGGGAAAGACCAACATGAATCAACGCTACGAGCTGATCATGATCTTATTGTTGATGTAGTTGTGGAGCGACCTGTCTTAAAGAGGCTTAGAAGGCGACCTCCGCGGTATTGTTGATGTTTTCTAAGGAAAAACCTCTGCCTTAAAGTATCATATTCATGATGCCTTCAAACTCTTGAACTCATAGGAACTAGGAACACCCCCAACACTTTCAAACTTCGCTTGCCTTTTTGTGTATATACTCAACTACAGGTTTTTATTAGTACCTCCTTTTAGTCTCCCATGTAGCAAATTTGAAAGATCATTTACCTAGTGCGCCCTCATTGTTTGTATAGTCAAACTCAATTTCTTTTGTGCGTCTTTTTTTACAAATAGCGTTCATATTTATCAAATGTTATTTTGACAGAAAATTTTCTGACCTCTAAAGTGGTCATCCATTCTTGTGTTTCCGACTTCAAAGAGTTAATCTTGTGAGAGACTTGGTAAGACGATTTTAAATAAAGAGTCTATATTTTCATAATATGTAAGAGATGGACTATTTAACTTAAAAATTAGGTGTATCTCTCGATGAGACATGATAATTTCAAATGTGTAGAATGACTTTTGATAATACTGTATAAAATGTATTTGGTGATCTTTTGTGAAATGTTGCTAAGATACACTTATAAGAATTTTTGAAGTTAAGCAAAAAAAAAAAAAATTAAATAAATAAACTAAGATTTAAACTATCTCCAAAAGTAAGCGTGAAAATCCCAAACCTATGGTTTGGAGCTGTTCGCAGTTAGTAACTGCGAACAGGTCAAAAAGACAAAATAGCTGTTCGTAGTTACTAATTGCGAACAATTATTTTAACCTGTTTTTGTGCAGCATGTTGTTCGCAGTACTAACTGCGAGCAGGTCAAAACATGACAAATAGCTGTTCGCAGTTAATAACTGCGAACAACTATTTTGTCTTTTTTGACCTGTTCGCAGTTACTAATTGCGAACAGCTCCAAGCTATAGGTTTGTGATTTTCACGCTTACTTTTGAAAATAGTTTGAATCTTTTTATTTAATTATTATTATTATTTTTGCTTAACAACTTCAAAAATTCCACTTATAATGCATGAGGTCTAACTAGGGATAGTCATGGGGCGGGTCTGACCAGACCCGAATCCGGACCCTATTATTTTTTTTGGATCCAGACCCGGATCCGGACCCTGAGGGTCCAAAATTTTCAGACCCTGACTCGGACCCACCAGTACCTTCCTAAGTCACTGATAGTCCGCCACCATCCCTATAAACCTACCAACCAACTCAATTTTAACTCTCAATTTTAAAAGTTTAGGGTTCGCGTCCGGGTCTTTACCTTAGGAGCCGGACCTGGACCCGTCAAAATTTTTTGGATCCAGACCTGGATCCGGATCCGACGGGTCTTAAAAATTAAGACTCAGACCCTTATAAAAGAGGCGGGTCCGAGGGGGTCCAACAGGGTCCTGAACCCATGACCATCCCTAGGTCCAACCCGAGAGTAGGCACGAGGTGTCGCACTGCCACCAATGAAAAATTAAATAATCTCGTAAAAAAAATTTCAAGGCGGTCATTAATAAAAAGAGAAAAGATGAAAACAAAATACTCAAAAAGCAAGATCTTTAATTTATTATATTCTTAACAAAATATTTTGTTGCATATGTGTTTCTGAATTTTTTTAGTATTTTAAATTTACTTTTCTTATAAAAATATTTACAGTATAAACCTTCATAAATTTCAATTCAAACTCTTATGGGAAATAATAATAGGTCACGCTTACTTTTGGAGATAGTTTGAATCTTAGTTTATTTATTTAATTTTTTTTTTTTTTGCTTAACTTCAAAAATTCTTATAAGTGTATCTTAGCAACATTTCACAAAAGATCACCAAATACATTTTATACAGTATTATCAAAAGTTATTCTACACATTTGAAATTATCATGTCTCATCGAGAGATACACCTAATTTTTAAGTTAAATAGTCCATCTCTTACATATTATGAAAATATAGACTCTTTATTTAAAATCGTCTTACCAAGTCTCTCACAAGATTAACTCTTTGAAGTCGGAAACACAAGAATGGATGACCACTTTAGAGGTCAGAAAATTTTCTGTCAAAATAACATTTGATAAATATGAACGCTATTTGTAAAAAAAGACGCACAAAAGAAATTGAGTTTGACTATACAAACAATGAGGGCGCACTAGGTAAATGATCTTTCAAATTTGCTACATGGGAGACTAAAAGGAGGTACTAATAAAAACCTGTAGTTGAGTATATACACAAAAAGGCAAGCGAAGTTTGAAAGTGTTGGGGGTGTTCCTAGTTCCTATGAGTTCAAGAGTTTGAAGGCATCATGAATATGATACTTTAAGGCAGAGGTTTTTCCTTAGAAAACATCAACAATACCGCGGAGGTCGCCTTCTAAGCCTCTTTAAGACAGGTCGCTCCACAACTACATCAACAATAAGATCATGATCAGCTCGTAGCGTTGATTCATGTTGGTCTTTCCCTAGAAAACATGATAAACATATGAATGAGAAACATAGTAGATGCATCGTGCGACAAGTAGGGCCGCAGTTTCAACTTCGAAGTGAAAAACTCAAACAATATGAAAAATAATGATAAATGCAAGGAAGGTCGGGTTAAGTAGATACCTTCTGGTAAAGGACTGTCATTATCAATCTGGTGACTTTGTTCAGAATTAGAAGCTAAGCTAGGATCATGACATGATCTTTTCAGCCCCACTGTGATAACTCCTTGCCCAAGTTGTTCTTCAGGCATATTACATCTCCCGTTGAAAGGTTTCATGTAACAAAACCTGTTAAAATAAAGCACAAAAGAGGATATCAGAAAATAAAGTTATTTACAGTTATAAGAGTAAAGACCATGTCATTATCCAAGGTCTATCTGCCAACATAAAAAGTTAAAAAGAATACCTTAAAAAACCATCCAAAACAGCATGCTGCCAATGTTTACAACAATATTACTATAACATACTTTACCCCCCATTTAGTTTCTCCATTAGGGGAGAGTTGCTTTTAGAAGAAAAAAAGCATGTGGGTGAGGTAAAGACGAGTGGAAGTAGAGAGAGGGTCCAGAGGGAATTAGTAGAGCACCCTTCAAATTAAATAAAACAGCAAACTCGAGGGAAAACCCAGAAAAGGAAAGCGACGCAAGTCATGCGAAGTTGAGGAATGGAGTACTCATTTAAAGATAATTTAAAAGATTATAAACGCCTTCAAGTTCTACAAAGAGCAAATTACATCACTTAAGCCTCAAACAGATACAAGTATATCTATGATCTCCTGTTACTTCCTATAGTCAGTTCATCAAACTTTCAGCAGAATGAGTCGTGATAATGAATAGAGGGAGCTTTATAATGCTATAAACAAAGAGCAGGTCATAATTTTAGAAATAGATAAGTCATGGATTAAATACCATTCTTTAGGTAGATTCTTGCTGTTAAAGCTAGAACTTAACATTCTCCACTTCCTACACTTGTCACATTGCACCCATTCATTATCAGGCTTGTAGTGAGAATTGCCCGTTCTCTGAAAAAAACAAATACAGTTTCAGTCGCAAAGCCCACTGATAAGACCAATATTCCTGAAGAATTGTATCAGCTTGCAAGCAGAATATATACACTGAAATATCAGATTGACTAAGATTCGCATCATTGTCATTAAAAAAAATTAAAATATACATCATTGAATTGCAAGGAAATTAAATGTACACTGAGCGGTAACTATACAACACAATAAAAAAAGCCAAAGCCTCCACGATACATTGAATGCTACCTCAAAGATCAACTGCAAATGTAATTGCTGATACCAAAAATCAAACAGTAAGTAAATATCAACATGAGAAAGAGAAGAGCAGTTACAATCCAATTACCACCAGCAACAAGAATATGGGAAGTAAAGAAACATAATTTCACCCAATGTTACCTCAAACGAAATTCGATCTGATACTAGAAACATAAAAAGAAACGAAAACAAGAAACGCTAATTTTAGAGATTTGGAAACGCATGTACAATTTTTACTTTACAACAAGAAAAGAAAATAACTAAAAAGAAAAGATAAGGAAAAAGAAAAGAAAAGAAGGGCTTATGGTATTATATATGGTTTCAGTAGCAAAGCCCCACCCAGTTGAACACCTCTAATCGGGACTACAAGGGTACGAAATTAGAATAGGATACACATAGGAAGAGAACAAACAATATACCAGTTCTATAGCATCAAAATATTTATCCCAATATCCATCTGCCTCTCTTCCCAACCATTCTTCAAGACAAGCATATTGTTCACAATCTTGAAATCCTTGCTTGTTGTTATGAACCCAAACACAACCGTTTTCATCATCCTGAGAGCATGAGGATAATATTTAAACATGCATGAAAAGATAATTCAGTGCAGTGTGTTAGTATCATGTTGTCTTCTCGTCTAGTGAAACAGCTAAGGAACTAAACTCACCATTAGTCCAGTAACATCGATTACACCTATCACACCTCGACCCATATCAGCACTGTGAATCATGCAACCTACTCTCTTATAAGCCTAAAATGAACGAAAGTGAGGAACAAAATTACATAATTTAGGCATTTGTTTTGTAAGGCTCAACAAATTAGAAGGGTAGGTATATATGTGTGTATATATATGTACATATCTGTGTCTTCTTGTTTGATCATATATATATATATATATATAAATATAAATATAAATATATATATATATATATATATATATATATATATATATATTTACATTCATGTATATATATCTATATCTATATCTATATATATATATATATATGTGTGTGTGTGTGTGTTCTTTTTAACCTCAATTAGACGTCCACGCCAATACAAAAATATTCCTCCGTTTGCTTCATCCCACTCTATCCGACAACGACCAAGTGTAAGTTGGACTTGTTTGCCCATAATTTCAGCATTTAGCACAACAGTATTGTTGAGAGATTTGGCCAAAGGACGACTTTTAACCTGTCCACAAGAGTTACAATTTCTCGATCATCAAAAGGAAAATGAAAATAGTGATAGCAGAACAAAGTTGGGGAAAATTACCAGTGAGCCTTGAACATATATCTTCATTCTAGGCTCTAGAAATATGACTTCCAAATATGACCGTAGTGAATAGTCAAGATGAACCTGAAAAGCAATCACGCAAATTTTGATGTGTCACTAACCGATATATGAAAGTGATAGTGTCAACAACATTTATGTATGATTTTTCATAAAGAATTATAAAATAGAATATCAACATGAGAAGGGAAAAACAACTATTTTAAAACAGCCATATTTTGATTATATAACGATAGTCTACTGATGTTATTTACATCCAATAGTATTGCTTAGTAATAAAATCAAAACTAAGATATATGTTAAGAGAAAGATGGTAAGTGTTTCCAACCTTTCGACTAGTTTGTCCTGGACGAGTTCTCACACGTCTAGAACGAACAAATATGTCACCCTGGTTAAAAGAGCTCCCACCGGGAATGCCTTCTTGCCACTCTAAAGTGTAATTTGAACCCCATTTGTCCAAGTTCCATATATAGATTTGTGTTCCTGCACTTCCTCTAAACAAACCAGCTTTTTCACCAATCAAATACTCATCAAATGGTGAAAACTCCTTTATTGCATTCAAATTGTACTTCGCTAGTTCTTTAGATTGTACATTTGTATCAATTTCCATGCACTGTCCTCGTCGACGATAGCTGACAACAGGTATTTGCAGATTCTGCATAGCAAAAGAAATACGTCATTTTGTAAAAAACCAAATACATATACATACAGAACAGATAACACTTCACACATCAGATAGCTCATGCAAGCACACAACCACAAGCAAAAACTAGACGAATGAGCTTGTGTTTTGTGAGTTTATTTTTACTCCTCATTTCACCTCAGTTTCTAGTGTCGGACACAAAAACTTGAATCTTGCCAATTACATTTAAATTAAATCTTTTAAACAAAAACGCCAATCACTGCAAGTATCTGGGTGAAAAATTTGTATTCGAGTTTGAGCTATATTGCTTATAAAATAACACATAGTTCACAGGATGAATATCTGGAAGATGCAATCTAAGCAAGGACCAAATCCAGTGGTAGTCGCAGAAAGAACATGTAATATCATTCAGCATAAATTGATAATTTGGGTAATATGGAAAAATGAAAAATAGAAGATAAAACTAAATATTTATGGTCAATAATATATACAATAAACTTAACACTTTGCAATTCTAATAATTTATTGTCAAACTTAATGCATATCTTGTTCATTCCAATTTAACATTGTAATGGGTAGCACATGCAATTACAAACTAGTGGGAAGGGGGATGCATTTGGTTGTCTAAATCCTTATTTTTAATTAATAATAACCAAAAAAATCCCAAAATGGGCAGGAATAACACACACGGAAGAAAACATCATTTACCTTGTATATTAAATGAAAAAAAAAAAAGCAACACATGAAATTTGATGACACACTAAACTGTTACTCATCAAGAGGGAAAGGGGGTAAAACAGGGGTTTGAGGTCTCTTACATCATTTCCCTCGTTTAATGATTGCGAAAGGAAAGCGACAGAACGAGAATCAGTTGTCTGTGTTAAGACCAAAGCGTCTTTTCCCAGCCTCATTGATCCTGTCTGAAGAAAAAAAATACATTAGATTATTGAGGAATGATTTTGTATGCCACATTAACAGAAGCAACATAAAAATAGGTTAAATGAAATCATGATATCAAAGAGATATTTGCAAGACGTGGCATTTCATTAATATTGCAGTCTTCATTTGCGTTTCTGACTAACAGCACAACATGATCTTATGGAACACCCAAGATGCATCAGGAATCTGAAGCTTTAAAGTATCCAGCACGTACAACGTACGAACCATAGCTGTACAGCAGATGAAAAGGGCTGAAATATAGTTTTTTGGTCCCGCTTACAGTCTCATATCTGATTAATTCTTTTTCTTGAATGGTTTACGATATCCTAATTTGTAAAAAATTACACATGACCAAACCGTAAACCGTAAATTAATCAATTTTGGTCATCAACGGTAAATCAAAACCATTAAACTGTATTTCTTAAATACAATTATTTATCATTTATAAATTATATTTAAAGCATACAGTTAAAATACAATTATACACTAAGGAGTTTATTGAATTTCTATTTTCTACTACTATTTTATTCAATAGCCTCTCTCGTGGCGCTATTATAACTTGTTCATTTCTGATGATGCTTCACTAAAATTAAGGGATTTGTTGAATTTCTCTTTTTTGTAGTCAAACTGTAAATTTCGGATTCTATTTGATGACTTATTTATTTGTGAATTTTTTTATCACACATTGTCTTTTTGCATATCTTAAATATAGTTTGGATTTTCTGTTAGTCAATTGAATCATTTATTCATGTTTTAGGGCATTCATTTTTCTTTCCATGCTATAAATCTAACGATAGTATTTTTTTTGCTATTTCTTATTTTTTAATTATTAATACAATTTGAAAAACCAAAAATAGGACCGACTAAGTCAATCTTTTTGGGATCAATTTGATACATCTTGATGTCTATAACAGTTTGGTTTATCTCGAAAAACTTCAAACCGTGCACTAACCTAGCAGTAGCGAGAGTGAGCGGTATCATAACGTCAAATATCAGTTGAAAGCATGAAATAACCCTTGAAATGGTGCATACATAATTTTAGATTTTTGATGAGAACAATTTATAGAACCTTTACAACGCGTTAACTATAGATTCAATTTTTTATGAAAAAAACACCGCATTACATTAAGACTTGACTCTACATTTTCCTTCCATTGTTGCCTTATATGATGCATATGTTTCACATTCGTACCCAATGAGACATTTTAAAGATTGCAGATAGATACATAAAATGAGTACAATTTTGATGGTAAATAAGATAGTAACAAAAAAAATGACTCGGTAATTAAGATGCACTTTCTATTTATGTGATGGTACATATGATTTATTTTTGTCAAGGGCAACCAAAAACATACTCTTTGATAGAAAAATAAGATTACATACATCAGAGCTCCAAAGCATGCCTAGGTGAGAGCCACTTATCATGGGGATAATGAAATGTCGTATAAGATCACAATAAGGCTCATTATAAAATATTTTCATAAATAGACAAGTCCAACAGTAAGGCACATACATAGTCAAGTTGGACAAGACATACTTCGTCTCACTCCCACGTGATTACAAAGTTTGAATAAAGTAGATACCAAATTCACAATCAAACACCACTGGGTATACATTTATTTGATGGAAGCAAGTTAAATCAATATCAAATCCGGAATCCTAACATAGGCATACAATGAAAGGGCCGCGCAGTTAGAATAAAAAGGAAAAATTTAAAAAGAAGGTTAATGAAAATCTACCTTGAAGCCAATGCCAAAAGTTCCTATATGGTTTGCATTATCTTCATCAAGTTGTTTGTGCCCAAATGAAATCATCCTCAATATCTCTAGATGATTCATTCCATTACCATCATCAATGACAGAAAGCATAGGAATCTCACTACCCAGAGTTTTATCTAATATGGTCTCGATAGCAATATTTAGTCTGTTGCAAACAAATTTTAAATGTTGTCAATCATTGAAAATATAAGAATGCTTTATTTGATTATATAAACCACAAAAGGTCACTTTAATGAATTTGGTTGAAATACTATAAAGTTCTCAATGTAAAACAATACATTTTTCCCAGACCACGAAATTGTTTTCAATTAAGAAAAACATCAAGGGTAGAATTGGCAAATTATAAAACTAATTGCTAACATAAGATACCATTCCTTGTTATTTAAGAATGGCCTAGAATTGAAATTCTGGCCTTTTATTTAACACATAATGTTATAGTAAAAGTCGATGCATACTTAAGAGGCATTGCAGAAAAGGTATGAAGTTTATACAGTTTACTTTAAATCCTGTAGACATCGGACTTGAACTGACCTTGATGCCTTTGCATCCTTTGAATTGTCAACAAGCTCAGCAATTGCACCAAATATCCAACTAGAATGAGCCTGACCAAGTGTTTTCAGATAGCTGGGGTCTGCATGAACATAACTCTTTTCTGGAGAAACATCTACCTTTATCGAGAAGGGCTTAGTACTGTCAACTGCCTCATGACACTTTGAGATAGAGGAACTGGTACCCTTTTCGGTATAACTATTTTCCTTCACGTGGGCATTAGACTCAACGGCAGGAGCATCTTTAATGCAATCAGCTGGAGGAATTGAAAGCATATCTGGAGATACTTTGACTGCATTTTCCAGTACAAACCCTACAATTGGTAAAGGACTCACAGTCTAGATTAGAGCACCACCTCCAAAGTTGCCAAGACTTCATGTAAACTAAATTAATAGCATAGGTAGAACTTGAGCACAAATGGTAAATAAATCCTCATTTGAAGCAACACAACAAACATTGGTTCACCGAGGAGAGTGGGAGATTTGGATTTCTAAAAAGAACAATGAATCATGTGGAAGGAATGACTCCAGTGATTCTTAATGATTAAGTTTAGGCCTTTAGGTTCTCAAGTTCTCGTTTATGAGGTTTTTGATTTGTAGACGAGATGGTCAATATTTGGAGGATGAAAATCCTTAGACATGGTATAGCGATAAAAGAAATAAGAGTTAAACAAAATTAGATTCATGTTGTGTGACAAACATGTTCCCTATTTTACCTTAAAACTTTCATACGTGCGTTGTTGGAGACAAGGTAAGAAATTACCTGATCTCACATGCTTTTGGTTGACAGAGGTGCCACATAGCTCCTTCAACTCATATACCACCACAGCATGATCAAAATACAGGCCATCAGTTGTTTCTGTAGCTGCCTCATTGGATTCAGGGGGAAGTACATAAATCTTCAGATCATCAAATAGTACAGTGGCAACCTTCAATCATTAATGAACCACGTCAAAATAATAATCGGTGTGCTTTTACAACAAGATCATCAAAATATGTGTCAATCATACTTACGCATTGACCTGATATTTGGAATAATTAGTTTACAAAGGGGTAATTTGGGTAATTAATATGTTATTTGTAACTTGGGAAATAAGTTGGTATTAAGCGGTAGTTTTATTATAAGTTGGGGTATTGAACTGACCAATTCAATAAAACAGTAAAAACTGAAAATAAATATGAAATGAGACAAACAGAAATTATTTGGTAATATTGATGATAAAAGGATGATTAAAGGAAGAATACAAAATAACAAAAGATAAATCAAGCACTTCGAGAAGCTTGAAATCTCTTAATTGAGTTTAAACTCACCCACTAAATGTTTTAACAATTTTCATGATATCTTATGACTCCCTAATACCCATATTTATAAAAAAAAAACTACCACTTAATACTAACTTATTTCCCAAGTTACAACTAATATATTATTACTTTAATTACCCCTTTGTAACTAATTATTCCAAATATTAGGTCATTGCAACTAAGAAAAGTTTGCATTGATACATTAATAATTTATCACAACAAAAATTCACATAAGGGTTTAAAATTTTATATACTAAGCATATTCCAAAGCAGCCAATAAATTGAGAAAGCAAAAAACAATCTCTACAAGAGGACAGTTTGACCAGTCACTACTCACTAGGGTAAGCTTTTGTAAGGGAGAAAGTTCGGCACTTTATAAACAAAAGTCAAGATCAAAATTATCTGGAAGGGAAATTAACTCACATTAGGGACTCACTGAGATGATGTCTAGGTTTATATAGTCAAAGACGTGTTATCAAGATTTTGTCTTTGTGTAATCACTATTGAAAAAGGTCTTTTAATGACAAGTAAACTTAATAAGATAAATCAAGGATACATCATATACATCCTTCAATGCAATTCAAGTACGCACAATGTTGCTAATTGTCCTACACAGGCGCCATAAGTGATTAGAGTGCTTTGTGGTACACATAAGATGTCAAATTCACAGCTTGTGTGTATAGTAGCAATGTATAAAAAAGATGCACGGCGGACTAAAGAAATCAAGAGTCTTAAAATCAAGATTTACAAGAAAACACATGATAAACCCATTGATGACAAAAAGGCAACAAAACTAAGGTGTTAGAAGAACACCAGCGGCATAGAAATCCAAGAAAGGAATCCAGTATGCTGTCTCCAACACAAGGAATCATAGTACTCAGTGATGAAATATATTATACTATTATAACGTCTATAGTTTGATAGTTATAAATGATTAAATGCATAAAAATACGCAAATAATCAGGGAATAAAATTTCTAAGTTGTTAATTAGTACTCCCTTCGTTCCTTAAAAAAGTTCCCACAACGAAAATTCGCAGGAATCAAAAAAAAAAATCTTTTAGATGGTGGATATATTATTTTATTGAATAATAAATTTGATGAAAGAAAAGTTGAGACCATAAACATTAAAAAAAAGTATTAAAAGAAAGTTAGTGAATAAAATATAGAAACCACAACTATTAATAAAATTTTATAAATTAGTGGGAAATATGTGGGGACTATAAACAATATAAAAATGTTAATTTGAAGTTAGTGTAAGATATGTGGGGATCATAAGTATTATTAAAATATTAAAATGAGGATGGAGAAGATTAATTTTGTCTAAAATTTATGATATAAATCGAAAATTTTTTTATAGGAATAATAAATGAAACAACCTAAAATGGCAAATGAAAACTTTAAGAAACGAAGGGAATATTAGATAGGCCAATCAAGTATAATCTTTGTTACACTCAATCCCTCACATTAATTTGTTCTTGTTCATGTCGCCAACCTCATATGTTCGAACAAAGACATTGGCATTGTTGTTGTCGTCTATATTTTAACAATAAATCATCTTAGTTAAGATCACATGTAAAAAATTAATATGCCTTCATCACATTGAGTTTGCCCCAGGGTTCCCAAAAAGCTTTCATATAAGGACCATCAAAGTATCAATGGGAAAATGCAAAGGGATTGAAAGAGTAGGAAGGAAACATTTTACCACCACGATGGCTGGCTAGATACCTAAATCACATAAGGCAAGAATTTAAAGAACACAAACAAGGAAAAGTACTAGAGCACACAGACCGGCTTCGCATTTTATTAATGAAAAAGATTAGAATTTCTCACTTTATTGTATTTATAGAGGAAAGTCAAAAATTTTATCCATTCAGCATTCTCCTTGTTGTGCCTCTCAAACGCAGGATAAAGGAAGAAACGTGGAAAATCTTGAAGATCATTTGCTGCAGTCCTCTTTACTATGTCCACATTCCAAGATAATGAGCTGCATTTTAGCAACGATATAGTGATGAACAGCAAAACCATATTTACAATTTGTTTGCAAAAGAATAAATGTAGAAAGAGTGAGCAAAATAGCATCTCCTAAATGTGAAGATCAAAAAACATATTTTTCGTAAAAACAAGAAAAAATATCAAGTTGTTCAATCATAATATGCAGGATTGAAGATGTATGGTGATAGTCTATCATTGTCATTTATCAGGGGATTATTGTATCACTAGAATAATAAACCCAATAAAACAAAGTTAAATTCCTACATTTTAACATTGAGCTTACAAAAAGAGGGTTGCATGATGAAAGTTTAATTAGATTGGAAAAATACCAAATTTGTGTACTTTATTGATATCTAAGATTTGAAGGGGAAAATATATTTAATTAATGGACTTGTAAGATTTCCCCAAAGATGTTTGAATTATATAAGTTACAAAAGTAAACCATCAAGTTAGTGCAAGATAAAACTTCGTTAATTCAAGTCAAATTAATTTACAAAGAGAACCCTAATAAGAGGATAAAGCAATGGTGTAGGAAACAGAAAGCTGAAAGCACATACGGTTCAATGGGAGGTTTTGTGCACTTTGTACGACATATGAGTTTGCCGTCTTTCTTCAGTGTTATATAGCATGATAAAGCAGCTGCAAAGCCCAAGATCAGTCACGATTAGGAAGCAATTAGCTTTTGAAGTCCTTAAAAGTAATAAGCTAATAGTCATAGAGATACTGCATAATAGGTACCATCCTTAGAAGAACCCTTCTCCTTCATATGCCTCATTCCAGAATCTAATGAGAGGAACACCAAGATATCAGTGAAATCATTATAAAAAATGAATGAATACAACAATGTGTGTCTTTCAACAAAGAGTTAATTCTAGGGAAAGAATGCAAGACATATCAATAAAAAAATGCTAACAGAAGACTTTAAGAAAAGCAAAGAAAGAACCATATAAGTCGTTGAACCAACATAAGCAAAACAATAGTTTTACCATGAAGTCGTCTAAAAGGTTATTCCTCACATGAGCTCCTTTTAAGTCAGCAGATCAAAAGCCATCAACGTTCTAAAAGCTCCTCTTCAGGTTGACTATTTAAAGTCCTTAACACTCATCTTATATTATTGCATCTCTACAGTATAATTGAAAATTCAACTTCACCACAAACCTTACAAGTTTAAAGTGTACTCCCTTATATTCTGATTAAATGTCTAATTTGATGATGCACCAATTTTAATTAAAAAAAAAAGGGGAGGGACCATATTAGCGTATTGAGCAAGGGAAAAAGTAAGAAAAGAATAATAATTTAATGACTATCGTGTAAATATATGGATCCCATGACGGAATATGTAAAAGGAAAAAAGGTTATTAAACAAGAAAATGGGACATTTGATAGGAATATGCCAAAAGAGGAAATTGGACATTTGTTAAAAATAGGAGGATGTCAAACCAACAAAGACCTACAAGAGGCGTATGAAACCCAGTAATCAAAAGAAGGAATGAATCACTAGTTATGCCAGTTGTCCTAGCGGATAACTAAATAACTAATTATGTTAGGAAAATTAATATTATGCTATGCGGTTATTCTAGTATTTGAATCAGGAGGTTAGCCTTGTTTAGTATATTATAAATACAATAAGTAAACATGTGTGTGGGCAGATTGGAATAGAAATGAATAACCCTTGTGAGTCAACAGTTGCTCAAAAACTGTTAAATATCTTCTTGTTCTTGCTTTCCTGTCTATACATATTGCATTATACTTCTATTACAAAGAGACATATTCCCTCTGTTCTATCAAATTTGCCCCATTTCTTTTTTAGTAATAGCCTACACTCTTACAAATTCTAAGTAACACATTTTAACTTACATATTCATCCAAACCATACATTTAACCCACTTCCATGTAAAATGCAAGTTTACCACTTTTCTTAATTTTTACACCAAATGTCGAGCAAATTTGGTGGGGCAAAGATAGTAGAGCTCAATAAAATGTTATATTCCCCTTTCTAAAAGTGCTATAATTGTTTAACCTTGTCCCAAACCATATACATTTTACCATCAACAAGAATTACTCCCGCCTTTATCCTAAACTGTCCATATAAAAAAATTGTAACAATCGACAATGTTGACGCGGCACGTTAGGGTCTAACATCCAAATTTTCATCTAAACAAACAATCGAAAAACAAACGTGACCTAACATCCAGAAAATGAAAAAACTACCACTATAACCTCAAATACAAAATTATAATAAAAAAGGGGGGAAGTCGGTGTACATAGAGCAGGGACCGAGAAGGGCCGAACCACTGGTTGTGATGGGAACCACTGGTTGTGATGGAGACAAACATAAAAAAGCTTGAATACAATGGCAACAGAAAAAACATAAACCACATTTGACCACAGTTCACAATCACTGATTTTGGTCTGCCTTTCTAACTTTCCTTCGTTCTAATTATGGACGATGACTCATCACTCTTTTAAACACATTCATACATTTTAATTCTCTTTTAATTTATCGTTATAATTCATTATCTCTTCATTGATTACCAATATATAGGTTATTTTCTTGAATAGTATTACATTTCTCTTTGGTGCAACTAATTAACTCAAGAGCTTGCAACTGATGGTGATTGTGAAGGTTAGGTGGAAAATATCAATATCGGTTGTATAATAGAATACCCAATACCTCTATTGCTCAATATTGCTCTATTTCTTTTAGCAGTTAATCGATGTATATTTTAAAAGAAAAAATTACTTATAATAATCTAACTTTTTCATAATTTTATATATTAATCCTACCTATTAGTAGATTAACCATAAATGATTCAAGCTTTAGTAAGTATTTAACTAGAGTAAATCTAATAATCAAAAGACTTGTTGTAACAAAAGAAAATTAAAATAAAAATATCGAAAAAATATTTTAAAATTGTTAAATTTTTTTTTGACCTTTTTATGGTTGATGATGTTTTATGTAAATATTAAAAGTTTTCTCAGTTTTACATTAATTTTAACATTAACTTTTTAGTAAACTAAACTAGTCAACTGATTACCTAAATTCACTTACTCTATTAGTATGTTGACATCAAATTAATAGTAAAAATTAATTTATTAAAAAATAATTTAAAATTAAGATTATTAAGTAAAAGATTAGATTATTATTATCAAGTTTTCCTTTATATATAAAAAAGTAAATTTAAGAATAGAGCAAAATTTTATGAAGTACTAAATATACCATGCTTTTGGATGATAAGCTTGCTTGGGAAACGCGGTATGATACATTGATCACTAAACCAGCATGGAAAAAAGATATTGGGGTGGAAATATAGAGAGAAATTGAATTTCTTCCAAGTTAGTAACAAAATATTTAGAAAAAAATCTTTCACTTATCTTTTCATTTAAACTTGACTTTCATACCAAAAAATAAATTTAAAAAAACAGTTAACCGAGGTATTCGGAAGAACAATCTCCTTCAAATTCCAAACCACACTCCCTAGTACACCAACAAAACATGAGAATCGTCAATGAAATAGGAAAATAAAGACAAGAACAAGAATTACCAGTATAATTACAAAGTCGGCAAATGGAACCCTGGAAAAGTGGTCGAAAAACGCGTGATCACAGCACCACACCAGGAGAGTAAATATCGGAGAGGGAGAGGAAGAGGAAGAAGAGGAAGAAAGAAGAAGAAAAACTGTAATAGTGGTAAGAGAGAGAGAAGTACAGTAATCATGCAGATGCAGCAGAGAAGGATGGATAGAAATTGGCAGTAGTACTGTAGTCTGTAGTAGTACTGTATTTGTAGAAGTTTCTTTTGACGCTTTTTGGCTTTTTGTTGACGATTATTATACTTATTCATGATTTTATTAACGGGGGGGATTTTGGTCTTTAACGCTTTATGTTGCTTTTGTGTGTTTGTTTTGATTGTTTTGCCGCCATTATTTACGCTCTTAATAATACTCTTTTATATTCTAAATGTTTTACTTCTATGACATTATTTATGTGTTTTGTTTTTAATTTAAAAATTAAAATATAATTAAATAGAATTTTGTTTGATTTGTTTCATAAATTTTATAAATATTATTTTTTTATAATTTTAATCAAGTATAATTTCAGACATGTATGATTAAAATAGTGCATTACCATATATGTCAAAATCAAATAAGACATTTTAAGGGAATAGAAGAAAGTATTAAATTCTCAATTTTATGTTAAATTAGACTAAACTTATTGTGTATGACAGCATATTTACGAGAAAATACGAGGTGGACATACGTTATAAGCCAAGAATATATTCCCCAATAACTTATAAAATGTGCATACCATTTTTAATTTGTCGATGTGAGATAAACTCGTCCCAACATTTTATTTATAGAATGACTATGGTCAAAGTTTTGTGTGTCCAACTCATATAAATTTATTTATTTTGTATGAACGTGATTTGGATATAGAATAAGAATTATAAGATCTTTTCAAAGTCATTATCATTTTAATGAGTCTTTTCAAAATTGATATTTAAATCCAAATCAATATTTACTTATGTCTAAATCAAAAATAGAATTTTATATCCAAATCAATACAAAATAAGTCTAAAATAAATTATAAGGTGAATTCAAATCATGTGTAGGATTGAAAGTGTTAAATTGACTAACTGTGACATTTTAGATCTCAAAAAAATTGACCCAAACCTAAAAAGTAGTATTGAATTCTAATTGAGTAGCATAGGGCATAAGACTCGTGACTATTTCGTACTATTTCGTACTCATTCATTAAACATTAATAATCACCAACTTAATTTATAAAAATAATGAACATCTTATTTCTGAATTCTTCACAACTTAATTTAAGATATTTTATAAAATCAATTTTAATGTAACTAGAAATTATGTTAAATTTTAATTTTATTATAATAATCATAATCAAACATCCCATTAGTCTCTCATATTTAACTATTTTGCTTTGCATGCAAACACCAAAAGTTTATTACTAGTATAATTCATGGATAAAAAAAAGTTACGATAGAGGAACAAAGTATTACAATGGAAGTAATGTCCTCTATTTAATACGAAGTAGTTCCATGATGTGCTACACTAATTAGTAGTCATTACAATGTTTGATCATTAATTCACAAACATAAATGTTGATTTAAAATCCTGATAATGAAAATTTCAAATTTTCAAAACAAATTGCAGCTTTTAAAATAAATTATTAATAATAAATCAACTTTTAATTTGATCCATCCAAATAAATTCATCTATTGTTTATTTTTAATAAATTCATCTATTAGATATGTTGCTTAAAATAAACTCACATATAGTTTATATTTATCTTCAAAGCTTCTTTGTGATCAAGTAATTAGGAATAAACAATAATTGAATTTATTTTCAGTAATTATAAGGAATAAGTGGCTTTATTTATAAATAATTGATACTTTAGCTTATTTTCAACAGATTGAATAATTATTAGTTTATTTTTTCCAATTTACCCTTAAAAAATTAACAAAACTCTATATGATAAAGCATCTTATTGAAAAATTACTATCACAATGGAAACTTTTTAATTATCTTCTTCAGATAATAGTTACGCCCATTAAAAAATATAAAAAATATAAAAAAGTTATAGACATTAGCTCATTAACTATTTTAGATGGGAAAAGATAACAAACAATTCATAATCATACCTCTTTAAAGAGAGGGTAAAGAGGATATTAAATCTTATTCCTATGTTTTTATTAAAAAAAAAAAAAAAAAATTCGTATTCCTATGACATATATCTTATGTTTGAAATGTTTTGATTAAACCGAAAAAATGGCTAATATGGTTAACCTTGACTTATTTATTTAAATAATGCCAAGATAATTCAAGAACAAAGTGAAGCATAATAAAGTGCGGGAAGTTTGAGCTAGTACTCTACACTACCCTTTGTCCGATGTGGTTAGCAACAAGTATAATAATAATAATAATAATAATAATAATAATAATAATAATAATAATAATAATAATAATAATGAATGGTAAAAGTATGAAAATAAATCATATGTAGGAATGAAAATTAAACAAGGTACCGATCATAGTAAAAAAAAATATATTATCAAATCTCAGGGAAAATTTAAATGAAAAATATAGCAATTTACGTTTGATAGAGGGAGTATACTCTATCACACCCCTTCATAATAACTCTTTCAACTAAAACTTTGGATTTAGCACAAACGCTTCTTATAATTTGCACTAAATATTCCACTTGACATGATGGATAAATGTGAATTAAACTAGTAATCTCCCGTAACGTTGAATTCTAATACTAGGAACAAAATCGAATCTTTAAGCTGATAACATGACTCTGAACATGTGCAAAATATTCGACAACATAGTGTCTAGCTATCTAAATCAAGGGATCTTAAAATTAAACTTATAAAGTAGTCAAAAAATTTAATTATTCATTTCTAGTCCCTAAAATACCTTTTTTTACCGCTCTAGTAGATGGTTAAGTCCAAAAATGTTATACATTATAATTCTATTTAGTGTAGTGCATTTAAAGTAGTTAATTTTATTTGTTTACTATTAGTTTTTTACTTAGTAAAAGCTAGTTAATTTGGAGAGTTTCAATGAATAAGTTAATTTGGAGAGTTTCAATGAATAAGGTGGAGTTAAAATTGAAATTTTTTTAAAGGCGTTATGAAAATTTTATATATAATAATATTTTTTTAATAATTTTATATTTTTAAACACTTAACATATATTATGTTATAATATTGAGACCTTTAATTTTTAAAGTTTATGTGCGGTTGAACATGTTGAACATGTTTTAAATCTCTTTTCTCAATTAAAAGTAGGTGAAAGCCCTCACTAAGGATGATATGACGAAGTATCATCTTGTGCATATTGAACTTCAGCTTGATTTTAATTTCCTTATACATGGAACTCCTCATTTCAACACACATCCTTCTGTACTATAAAACTACCAAAAGTTCTTAAATAAACATAGTTTAAAGTATACTAAATCAAAAAAAATTGTATTACCTACACAAACCTTATAATTCATACCTATCAAGGGGCTAAAGAGTTCTCTACCATAAAGTTTTTGATCATATCAAATTTCCAAAGAAAAATCAAATGTAGAATACTCAAGTAAACTATATATTATAATCCTTTTTTTTTCGTTTTATCCAAACATTATAGTCGGTCTTTATGACACCGTAATTTAAAATTTCTGGGTCTACCATAAATAAATCTTGCCAAATTAAGAAATTAACTAACAAAAACATAATTACATGAGTAATTAATTACCTTTGGGATCATTAGAAGAATCTTGAAAGATTAATTTAATTTTAAAATCTATGTTATCTTATAATATGAGATTTTATGATTTGTTTTGATTGAATAAACTAAAAAAATTAAACGGAGAAAGATGTAAAATGAAACAGATGAAGAAACTTTGAGTTCTACAAGTCAATCTTGACAAGAAAAAGATTTATTTTAAGGGGGATTAATATAAATATTTACTCACTAATTGAGGGTATTAGGATAATCCTGTTGCATTTGCTCTTAATCCAAGCCTATAAAAGTTCGGAAATATTCACGTCTCTACTCTTTACCGCTAGTACCCGCATTCCAGAGAACCCCTAAGATGGACTATAGTTTTGGTATTAAATTTTAAATTTTTTTGGTATTAAATGAACAAATTCATATTACGAATTTTCTTAACCTATACACCTAGTTTATAATTTTGGGTTACAAAATAGATAAAAGTGATAATTTTTTAGAGAATAGTCCAATTAAATTTAAATAAAATTACCTATTTTATAATCTAAACATATACACCTGGTGCATATGTTAGACGATAACCGTTAAATGAATTAAATGTGAGAAATGAATTGTTTAGAATAATACTACTTCCTTTTTAAGTTGTTAGTTCAATTTGACTTTAAACACCGTGCATCAATCACCCTTAATTTGTATATTATTCTTCATCTATGAGTTATAACATAATCACATATGATTTTGTTTGATTAATTCGTTTCAATACAAAGATTATTAATATAAGAAATTGAAATTAATAGAAAGTTGAAATATGTGGAGGAGATTATTGAGAAGTAGAAGTTCCCTTACAGCTAATATAAGAAGGATTATGAAGATATCGATCAACAACATCGCCCATCACACGATCTGGAAGAAAATGCGTGGTTTGAAGTGTGGTTGGATAATCAAAACTGGTGGACCATCCATCACCATAAGGCTCTATGTTCCTCCTCCAAGACTCACGTTGAATGTACCACCCACTTGGCTTGCTTCTTTCTTTTCTTCCCCAATATCCTTTTATTTCCATCAACAAATCTGTAATATCATCATGTAGGAGTAGGACAGAGTTATTATTTCATCAATAAATTAATCGTATTTTCTAACTGAGATCAATACTCGATTCTATCAGAAATCCAACCAAGGCCATTCTTGACCCTAGGCGAGGTAGGCAATTGACTTGTCTAGAGTCCAGAGCTAGAAAAGTCCTAATATTTGAAATTTTGGTTAATAAAATAGATATTTAAAAAAATTTGCAATTTTTAATTAGTTCTTTTATTAATTAAGAAGTATATGACACGCCCAAACTACATTTATAATGATAATTATTATATATTTAGTATGTCTCTGTTATTTTAACAAACACCCATTAAAGTTTAGAATTAACTTTCTATAGAGAGGGCCCATTTTATTTGCCTAAAGCCCATAAATTGCCGGCAACGACACTGAATCCAACAACCCTAACGGTTCATTTTGGTAATCGGTATAATAGTGGAAATGGTAATGGAAAATTAATATAATTTTGGTAAGAAAATCTCTTGACAAACTTAATGGCCATGCACAATTTTATTTTTTTCGCAAAATTCATTCAAATGCATTACCATTTAACAAATGCATTAGCATTACCATTTAATAAATGTATTACCATTTGAACATGTAATATTAGATGGCAATAAAAAATAGTGGAAAAAAAACTTTTTTATAATTAAACTTTTCTTACTATGAATATGACCTAGATATCATAAAAATTTACAATATTAATTATTTTCAATATCATCAAGTACCGTTAATCAAATCTATAATTTCTTTGATCGACATTAGAGAGACAAAAATTAATTCTTTTCATAAACAAGGAAAAAAAAACAAAAGATTAACTAAATTTCAAATTTTCAATTTTGAAATTTGAATTTTCTTGAATACTAATAATACTCACCAAAAAGATTCAAGATTTTACAACCACAATTAGATTTCAAGGATTAATAAATTAGAATTATTTATTATGGTAAAAAAAAAAAAAAAAAAAAAAAAAAAAAAAAAAAACCAGATTATTATTCTTTAAAGAATTAAATTCTTGATGAATACACAAAGAGTTTAAAAATTATTTTCAAAAACAGAAAATATTCACCACTTTCAATACAAAACTGTTGCACAAACGAGCAGTATACGTAACAGATTTTCCGAACATAATTCATTAAATTAGTATAAAAATGAATATCATAACATACTTAATCCGCTGAGTAGACAAACAGTATATAATGGAGTATAATAAATGAAGCAATAAAACTGGAAAAAAATTTGCAGAAGTTTGAATTAGACATACCTTTGATTTTGGAATTGAAGAAGACGGTTTTTGGGTTTTGGAAAATTGAGGGAAAGTTAAATATATGGAGTATTTTTTTTTTTAAAGGAAATATGTGGAGTATTAAAAGAAATTTTATTAACATTTGTTTCCAAAATTTAAATTGATGGGGGCGTAGTGGGATAAGTGGGAGTAAAATTAGGGAACACGTATTCTTTGCGAAATTTTAGGTCATAACTATGACTTGACGAGTTAATTCATTTAATTTATTTCTCTATTAATCATTCTAATTTTAAGTTTGTAACAGAAGAATATTATAAAATATCATTTTAAAATTATAAGTGTATATTAGGCCAATTTAATTGAAATAATTTCACCATAAACAATCTTGTCTGAAAATTTGTGTAAATATTAATGAAATAGTTGAGAAATGACAAATAATACCTTATTAGAGCTTTGTCTTTTATTGTCATTTTACAATTTCTATTATTATTTTAAAGTAATAATAATCATATTATCATATCATATAATTTAATAAAAGAAGTTGTAGAATGACAAATGACAGTTCATTACAAGTTTGTCATATGTCATCATTTCACATACTTTTATTATTATGTGATCGTTCACAAATTCTAATAAGCAAAAGTATAAAAATATGATCGATTCATGATTTAATAGTTACTCTCATAGTCCAATTATAGTAATTAAGTTGTAGTAAATAAAATAAAAATACTACACAAAAATATCAAATATTTTGACATTTTCCTTATAAAAATGAAATATATTGCTAGCTAATTGAACTAATGGTTATTATATATTACTATTACTATATTACGATATGAGTTGAGTAATGATTATACTCCCACCTATTCATCTTAAGTGTCCCATTTACTTTATGTACTTTATCCAATACACTTATTCAATTTGTAATATATCGAGTTATGTATAATTAAAAATTATAAAAAGTTGATATTAATAATCTTTACATCAAAACGAATCAAATAAGATCCCATATGACTATGTTTTAACTTATAGATTAATAATAAAATGCAATTTAAGAGTGATAAATGAATAGTGTCTCAAAAGTAAATGGGACACCTAAGGTGAATAGGAGGGAGTATTAAAATATCAAGTATATAGCATGCTTAGACACATATGTGTACTTAATTATAGCTGAAAAATTAATAATATCTAAGCTATACGAAATATCAGACCATTAATTTCTAAAAAAATAGGTGAATCTAATTTAATTGCATATAATATTGCATATGATTTTTTTAATACTATTAATTAATTTAAGTCACTCATATTTCTTTTTTCAGTAATTTATTTCATACTCTTGACTTTCACTTTTACTAAATTTTTTTTAAATAAAAAATCATAAATCAAAATTTTACAAAATTTCATAAAATCATGTCCTTAGTTATCTAAATTTTCATCTCTATCGGCTATCACAATTAGTATTTTCATCTCTAATTTAATTAGTATTTTTTATGCTATATTCTACTTTATTATATTTGTACCTTAAAAAATTTCAAGGCCCTTAGCTTGAAAGTATTTGATCTTTCAAGGCCTTGACAGATGCGTATGCTTATAATGTTTAGTTCTAACATTTTGTTTTGCTGAAAGTACTTTAAAATGTATCTTGCTTTAAGTCCTAAAAATTAAAATGTTTAAAATCTTGATCTTTTAAAATATGTTTTGGAAAATTGATCTTCTAAAATAAATTTTCTAACAATGATCTTTTAAAATATGTTTGGGAACAATAATCTCTTAAAATATGTTAAGAACCTTGATTTTTTAATTCTTAATTGTTTAATGTCTTGATTAAGTTTGTCTTCCATTAAGAAAAAAATTCCCTTCATTAATTTGGTTATATATTTTATGATAGACGACTAAAGCCTATATTTATTATTGATTAAAGTATTAAGTCATATATATTTATTATTGTGTCATGATTATAATGTTTATTTAGCATGAAATATAAGTCACTAATAAAAAATGGCACAATTTCGACTAAAAGTTTCTGACTAATTGAAACCGTCGAAAATTTCCGATTGATTGTCCGACTGACATGCATTAGTCGGAATTTCCGACTAAATTACTACTGAATTATTTTTTGGTCACAATTATAAATTGAAAAAAAAGGAAAATTTTAAATTTAATATTTTCCACTGAAAATTTTCTTTTCCGACCGAATTCCGAATAAAATTTAGTCGGAAACGTTTTTTCAATTTTGTGTGTAATTTGGTTAGTCTGCCAACTTAATTACTAAAACTCGTTTGTAATTTTTTTTAAGAAATTTGTATTTATTAGTTTAATTTGTATTAACTTTATTTATTTTGTTCGACTAAAATGCACAACTCCTATTTATTTTGTTTAATTTGTGTTACTAGTTTAATTTGTCGTAACTCAAAAAGTATACTTTGTATGAATAGTTTAATTTATTTATCTTGTTTGACTGAATCTACTATTGTTTGTGTATTATTATTTTGTCTCTCGTCATCATTAATTTACTCCAACTAATAATAATACTACTCTAGTACGACTAATTATAAACTAATACAACTAATAAGATACTTATACTACACTAATACCACTAATAATATATAAATACGACAAATAATATATTAATAATGCACTAACATGACTAATAATAAATTAATTCACTAATTATATACTAATAAGCTAATAATACACTAATACGACTCATTATATACTAATAAAACTAATAATATATTAAGACTAATAAGACTAATTACATACTAATACTACACTAAGACTAATAGTTACGACTAATACTACATTTAAAATAATAATAATAATAATAATAATAATAATAATAATAATAATAATAATACAACTAATTTGACTAATACGAATAATTACATACTAATACTACTAACAATACACTAATACGACTAGTTACATACTAATAATACACTAAGACGACTAATTACAACTAATACATACTACATTTAATAATATGCTAATAATAATAATAATAATAATAATAATAATAATAATAATAATAATAATAATAACAAGAAGAAGAAGAAGAAGAAGAAAAATAACTAATACCACTAAAAAACTAATAAATTACTAATAATGCACTAATACAAGTAGTAATATACTTACATAACTAATAATATTACAACTAGTAATATACTAATACAACTAATAATAATACTAATACTACACTAATATGAAATACTAATACTAAGACGACTTAACATACTAATACTACTCACAATACACTAATACGATTAATTATATACTAATAGTACACTAATTTGACTAATTATATACTGATACAACTAATATTATACTAATGATATACTAATACGACTAATAATGCACCAATACGATGCTGATAATAATAATAATAATAATAATAATAATAATAATAATAATAATAATAATAATAATAATAATAATAAATTAGACGACTAATAATATAATACTAATATAATAATAATACACAAATACAACTATTAATATAATAATAATAAATCAGACGACGAATAACATAATAATAATACGACTAATAATGCACTAATATGAGTAGTAATATACTTACACAACTAATAATATAATAATAATACACAAATACTACTAATACGAGTAATAATATACTAATACAACTATAAATATACTAATACTACACTAATACCACTAATAGTACACTAATACAAGTAATAATATATTGATGATGATGATGATGATGACGACGACGACGACGACAATAATAATAATAATAATAATAATAATAATAATAATAATAATAATAATAGTAATAGTAATAATAATAATAATAATAATAATAATAATAATAATAATAATAATACACCTACATGTAAGGTCATCAAGAAGCTATGTAAGGTCAAGGAGAAGCTTTTGAGATGGATGAACACACCTACATACTCTATTACAAAAGTCTACAATGACATCAGGGGAGGAGGTAATAGAGTCGGATGGCACCACTTTGTTTGGAGTAAATTAACCATACACAGAAGTAGATTCATAGCTTGGTTAGCCTTCAACAACCGTCTGAAAACAAAACATCGACTAAAGCTTACTGAAATTGTTGAGTCTGACACATGCTCGATCTGCTATTTAGAGAGTGAAACACTGAACCATATCTTCTTCCAATGCCGCTTTAGCCAGGAATGTGTAGCTTATCTAAAGGAGCGATATGAGACCAACAACACAATAGAGACTCTGGAGGATACACTGAAGAGGAACCAAATGGGGCGCCAAAAAAGAAGACAATTTGAGGCCATTCTTTGCAACCTCATCTATGCAATATGGAGTGCAAGAGACGAAGCCTTGTGGAGCCACAAAGTACCAATGGTGAAATTGGTGGTGGACAACGTCATAGACACTTCGGAGACCAAATTCAAGTTCTCAGCGTCATTGAGATTTGACTCAACGTGAAGCTCACCTACAGCGTATGTCTCACATTAGATATTTTTATGTATTCCAGGATTCGTTTTCAGCTCTTAAATCTGGAGCTTATTTTGGGCCTTGACCACTATATCTTAGGTTAAGATGTATGTAGGCTTTTTTTTTTTTTTTTTGTTTTCACTATTTGGTTATGATCTGGTCAAGGTGGACATGGCCTCTTGACATAGATAGCTTAGTTTATTGTCTTCGCCTTTATGTATAGCTTTTTGAGGCTTCCCGATCATCGCCCATGCACATGAAGAGTGACACTCTAAACCCTTTCTCGAAGGTGGGCTTTGTGTTCATACTGATGCAAACATAGGGAGATAACAGATAAGTTGGAAACCTAGGAGTCTTTGATTCCTTGTATCTCATTTTTTTTAATTGGGTAAGACAAAAATCATTTCTTCAAAAAAAAAAATAATACACTAATTAAGTGGTAGGAGTGTTAATTATGTTATAACTTCAATAACATAGCTTAAAATATCACTAATCAATAGATGGCCTATTGGTTAGAGCGTGGATGTAATATACATGAGGTCTTTAGTTCGATTTTCCCCCAGGACATTTGTGTGTAAGCTGATTGTTGAGGTGTTTGGTGCCAAGTGGGTTCCATGTGGATATGATGTGGCACATTCATTCAGTTAATTTTTTTTTCCGACCATCCTGGTGGTCGGAAATTTTTAAAAACATTTTCTTGTCATTTTGGGATAAATTTTGAAATAGTGTTTTCCGACTAATTATTAGTAGGAAATTAGTTGGAAATTTCCTACTATTTTCTGACTAGCTTGGTAGTCGGAATTTCCGACTAATTTTCCGACTAACCATGACTAGTTGGAAATTCCGACTGGTTCCCTACTAAAATGCAATTTCGACCATTCTGAACCGACTATCCCAAAATAATCGAAAATCAATCGGTATAACTCTATACCAACTAATTTCTGACTCTTTTGGGCAGTTTGAAAGTTGTTTTTTTTTGTAGGGAGTTCACAAAGAACTTATATTCTAGCTGTTAATTAATTGTTAGCAAATGTATTTTGCCTAATCATACAGTGCTATAATATGGAGATAATATGACAATATTATCAATGCTCTAAATCAGCTAAGTGAATCATCAAGGTAAGATGGAATTCATGGATTACTCGGAGAATAAGGATATTGTTATCATTTACCTATTTTGTATTCTCTAATGTATGGCAATATTCCTTAAATTGATTTTATTCTAGTACTTGCCATAAATAAGAAAATAAGAGATACTTAATCTTGAAAATATGAATAATAATAATAATAATAATAATAATAATAATAATAATAATAATAATAATAATAATAATAATAATAATAATAATACATTACGTGGTAGGAGTGTTAATTATGTTATAAGTTCAATAACATAGCTTATAATATCACTAATCAATAAATGGTCTATTGGTTGGAGTGTAGATGTAATATCCATGAGGTCTTTAGGTTTAAACCTTCCCCAAGACATTTGTGTGTAAGCTGATTGTTGAGGTGTGACGCCATGTGGTCGCATAGTGGTCGACATGTGGGCGTGACGTAGGTGCCATGTGGGTTCCACGTGGGTATGATGTGGCACATTCTTTCATCTTTTTTTTTCCGACCAACCTGGTGGTCGGAATCTGGTTAGAAAAGTGGTAGGAAATTCTTAAAAAACCTTTTTCTTATCATTTTGAGATAAATTCTGAAATAATGTCTTCCGAATAATTTCCGACTATTTAATAGTAGGAAATTATTCGAATATTTTCTACTATTTTCTGACTAACTTGGTAATCGGAATTTCCAACTAATTTTCCGACTAATCATGGTTAGTCGGAAATTCCAACTGTTTTCCTACTAAAATGAAATTTCGACCATTCTGAACCGACTATCCCAAAATAGTCAGAATTCAGTCGGTATAGCTCTATACTGACTGTTTTGGGCAATCAAAAAGTTGCTTTTTTTTTTAATGATGAAAGAACTTCTAGGCAATGGTTACCTAGATTAACAGGTTACTCTATATGATTTTTATTAAAATGCCATGTGTCAATGTTCTAATTGATTGCTATAATTTTATGTAAATAAAAACTAAAAACACAAACAAAACTCATCTTCCTCGTCTTTTCCTCCCTTATTCTCTCCACTTCTCTACCCATTTTCCATCCCCTTTCTCTATACCACCTCCACCACCCCAATTTCCATCCATTCATGACTTCACATGCATGTAAATCATTATATACTTCATAAACCAAAATCTTCATCAGGGTCATTCCTGACCATAGGCAAAGTAGGTATTTGCCAAGGGCCCCGAGTTAAAAAGGGCCCTAAAATCTGAAATATTTAGCTAATGAAGTAAACACTTAAAAATTTGCAATTTATGATCAATTCATTTATCAATTAAGAAGTTTGTGACACCTCTACATTTATAATGATAACTATAATATATAGGGTTCATCTCTGCTATTTTTCCAACACCCGTTAAAATTCAAATTTCTTTCAGTTTGCCTAAGGCCCATAAAATGTCAGAAACTGCACTAATCTTCATATGTCAAGTGTGATATTCTGATTGGGTCCTATGATTTTACTATCAAGAAATGCAATATGTTCTATCATATGAGAAATCCCTTCCTTATCATCCTCTTCATCAATAGACGCAACGTAGACCTTTATATATGTTTCAAACCTGAAAGATGACAAGTGAATGAATTACAATATAACATAGTAAATAGTAAGAATAAATAAAGAACGAGAATAATGCAGGACAACAGTCCTATGACTCACGTTAGAACTTCGTGACCAAAAGTCTCAAAATGTCAAGAGCTTACACTAGGTTGTCCTCCGCAAGAAGACAGAATCTCTTAAACAACATCACACTTAGAACAACTGCTATTAAATGACTAGGATGTGTAACTTGCTATTGAACCAGATACCTTAAAATTATAAAAGGCCATGTATTTAGAGTTTAATCTGAGATCGATCCTCTCTTATAACTATCTTGCATCGAACAAACTTTATCCTTAGAATTTGCTAATTATGATTTTATACGTGAGGGTGTTTTAAACTTTTAACTTAAAGTATTCAAAGAGATGAAAAAGTACTTTTTATTGAAGTCTCACCACACTACTATTTTGTTGGTAACATGGTCTAATCTTATCTGTTTGACACCCTTCATCAGAATTAAATTTTACAATATTATCACAGAATGATGATGAATTATTATATTCAATGTATTTTGATATTATTAAAAAGATACGTTGTAAACATAAAGGGATTATAGAGAGGTTTTACTGCTCTATTCATCTTTATTAATTTGTTAAATTTGTCTATTTATATAGTTTTACAAATTAGGAGACAATTAGACTATTACTCTATTCAACTCAAAAAAAAAAAAATTTACTACTCTATTTGATTCTTAAATATTAAGTATAAGTATATTCAACTGGAATAGGATTATTATTTTTGAATATTCTTGGCTTCTTGCCTACAATTTTAGAGTTTAAACTTTTTAAAAATAATAGCTTTAATTTTTTTTGCTGACAATAACCTTCACATTTTGAAAATCAACAATGATACAACCATGTTACCGAAATCTTTTTACTTACTCAAACTATAATATGTTAAACCCTTAGAATTACCTTTGACTTTCTTTCAAACCTTTGAATGTAATCCATAGTTAGTAATTAACCCAACTCCTAACTTCCCTTCCTTTTACTCAGTAAAAACAATCCCCTTTTTAAATTGCATTATATTCTTCAATTTCCAAATAAAAGTTGTCTCTATAAAGACTCTGTTGTGATTGGTGTGACTTGAGTGCACATTTGATGAGGTGCATTCATGTATGACCTTTGGGATGGAATCCCATGAATGTGTTAATATGGATGTATTAAGTTAAGTTTTGATGATTGATTTATAATGATGATTAAGTGTAGATTAATAAGGTAATGAAGTGTGAGAGTTATGAGACTTAATGAAGAAGTGCAAAGGACTTGGTTTATGTTTGATTTATTGAAGCTCGATCAGAATTCTGACAGAAGAAGCAGAATGGTCGCTTGACCTGTCCGCTCGACCGAGCGAGCCTTATTGATTGATCGAGCGAGCAAACAGAATGCATCCAGAAAGGGTCTGTACTCCGCTCGACCGAGCGAGCTCTCTGTTCCAGTCGAGCGGTTCCTCTGATGTGCCTAAGATGCTGTTTTCGACCTTTCAAGTTCTTGGAGAAGTTTCATGTCATTCATTATTCAATATTAATTTTGTATTTAGTGAGCTAATGACATTTATGTACCTAGTACTATATATAGGGAGCTCTCAATCATCAAATGGATATCCACAAAAATACACCCCAAGCCAAACACTAGCCTATATCTCTTCTCTATTGTAATTCTCCATATTTGAGAGTTCTTTGAACTCCTTTTGATAATATAAGAGATACTACACACCGGAGGACGTAGCCTTAGTTGGGTGAACCTCGTTAAATCTTTGTGTCGTTTTATTGCTTTATTTTCTCCTACAAACATTGATATCGTTGATAGCGTAATTTGTTTGTCACTAAAACTTCATACACTCGATCTTGGTAATATTGGAGTTTGAAACACATCGTTCGAACTCTAATACATCGTCGTTTTTCAGACTCCATTTTTAAACCTATGTTTCCCATCCTAGCTTTTTATGAATGAAGATTTAATTAATTCTTTTGGGTATTAAGTGATTGGAGTCTAGTAAGATGGCTATATCGTTGTCATTTTAAAAAAAGGGAAAGTTGTTCGTAAAAAAGAAAAAAAGTTTGAGGCTGTTGATTTCAAAAAGCCTAAATTTCAAGGCTATAATTGGTAAAATATTATATTTTTTTATATAGAGTAACGAATTGATGACCGTTGAAAAATCCTACTTGCTCCATGTCTAATCTCCCATAAAAGTAATGTAAAAGTGTAAATTGTTTATCTTTTTTGTACTAGCATAAGCGAGATCAATTTGGTATGCGTGGAATAATTAGAGGAACTACTATTTAAGTGTTAGTTGATGATACGTGAAAAGATCTATAGATCATATAATATTTTGCAATATTCGTATCCTTCCGACCAATCAAGTCATATGTCATATACAGGGGCTACTATTGAAGTTCTAGTTGGTTTTACCTAGTTAGATAATTGTTATCTAAAATTCCGCTGATCGCACCCAATAAACTCCTATGATTAATCCTTCTATGAATGGTGAGAATTAATTCCCTGCCACAAGAATGAAGGAAAAAACTATTAACCACTAAATTAAAAAACTCCTATGACTTTAGAATTCATTTTGTTGTAAACTACTCTATAATCCTACATAATATAGAAACTGAAGACAATGTCTGCCAAAGAGAAAACTTCAGATAGAGACCATGAATAGAGTCTGATCCCAGAAATTACAAATTAATATCCTTATTTTAATATAAAATCTACTAGTCTACAGAAACATTCTGACTTCTGAGTACCATAGTTTATCATCATGTACAAAAAAACCTTTGTCCAAGAAACTAACCGCGTATCACTTACCAGTAAATTGAAATGAGACACAAACCGAAACAACAGAAAGCTACTCCTCTGATACTGATTGTATAAAAGAACAGTTCATATCTAAAATAACCAGATAAATCCAAGTTTAAAAAGCATTTTTTTCAAATGCTAGTCAGTGATCATCCGACATAGACATAACCAAACACCAAAATTGATAATCAATGTTAATGGCAGTTTAACTGAGGAGTGCTAACTGCTAAGCCATCCAGAATGAGTCACACATCAGGGCCAGTCTCTGTTGATCTAAGAAAACTCGGGGCACTTCAATAAAAAAATTCCAGATATCATCGTAACATCTAAACAACTCTTTGCAATATTTTGATTTGCATATATACTGTTAGTATAGAAAATTATAGCTCAATGCCATTAATTTCTCAAAATGACGATTTCTTGAACTAGTTTCATGTCTCAACCGAGCATCACCATAAAGCAACATTGTGATATGATTCCTGGTTGGAGTGGCACAGCTGATTCTGTATCCGTCTTTGGGGTAATGATTTGTATAATAGCAGAACTCCTGCACAGCCGACTTCAGATGATTCTTCAACGGGAGAAGCATAATTTCAGAAGTATCTTCATGCCTCTAAATTGAAGGAATGGGACACTAAAACAGATTGACATGTAGTGATGGATCCAAGTAAAAGAAAATTTTGAATCAAGTTTCTAATCAGCTGCAGGTATCATAGATTTTGCGCTACTTTCCACCGTTTGCATCTCCAACTGAGGCTTTACAGGGAACACAAAAATAGTAGAAGCAGTGACTGAAGGTTCAAATGTAGCCGAATATCTCAGGGATGTCACAGTGACTCTAGGCAACTGCTGCGGACCAGAGGCTAGTGGAACAAGTTTGTAGTTCAGAACATGCACAGATTTTGGCAAGACAAATATATTATCATTGTGGGATCCAGATGAAACAAAGCTCTGTGAATCCACTAATGAATACTTGATCTCCTGAAGTAACTCTGTTTGATTCTTAATTTTAATGAAGTAGGTGAAGGGGTCTCCAAGGACAGCATGAGGTGGACATTTCAAGCTCACAATCAGAGGAGATAATTCAACCTTTGCTTCGGGAAGTTTATGTTTGGTCATTACCTCAGAAACACTCTGCTTCAGAGGCCCTGCATCTCTCATCCATTTAAGACATACTGTACCAAGCCTCACGTTTGAATTATTAGTCAGAGGAATGACGGAAAAGACTTTCTTATACTCTTCGCCTGGCACCACAATATAGGGTCCTACAGCATCCGCATGTTGATTGCTTGCTGGAAACACATTACATGAGTTTTCCACGGCATTATCATCTACTTCAATAGTAATTGATAATACCCTTAATGGCACCTCGGTGCAATTTTTAGCAGTGACTACAAGTATACTTGTTTCATCCAGTGGCAAGGTTGGGGACTTTTCAGCATCAACAATGGGTTTAATTCTGGAAAGTAATAATGCATCACGTCGAAATGGCGACATCATACGATGACTGATAATAACAGGAGTCTGACCTTCAATCTGCATGCTCTTGTGAACATGAATTTTTTGCATATTAGCATCATGACTCTCAGATGTGTAGCTCAACGAAACAAATAACATGATCGGCTTTGGCCTATGCCATTTGATTTCTAATTTACAGGACCAAGATTCTCTGGCGTTCAAAACTGGAACAGATATCAAACCAAATGAATGTTGAATGTTTCTGATACTGTCAGAGCTAGTAACAGAACTTTCAACATCTGGTCCAGAAACTCCAAGAAGTTCAACATGATGACTTTCTGTCGAATATGGCTCAAATTCCCTTGGACTTACCAGCCCACCTCCTCTTGTGTCTACCAGGTTTATTTTCAATTCACCGGAGTGAACAGAATGACCCTTCGAAGAAATCGTGACTGGAACAATGAAGTTTTCACCAACCAATGCAGGACCTTCAGCAACCACACTCAGATCAACTTGTGCATCAGGTTCTTCAATTTGGACCACCTTTTGACCAGAGAAAGCTAAAGCAGGATCCTTGGTAGGGAAACTCTCAACGCACTCTTCGAGTTTCCAAAGCGTTAAATCATCCATTGAGGCAGGGCTTTCAGCTCTGCAGCAGATGGTGAAGTATGATCCAAACCTTACAATGACAGATATGCATTCAAGTTTTCCGCTTCGATCTGGGACAGAACAAAGAATTCAAATAAATGGCAAGCAATGAAAAAGTTGAAATTCTGGCAAAAACAACTCCATAAAAAGATTAATAGATCTGTCTTCATTTCCACTTCCTTGATGAGTAAAGGAGCAAACTCAAAGGCACTAAAAAAAAACAAATCATCACATTACATTATGCCAATGCCATTAACTAGCTCCCTTACTCATAACAAAATAGAAAGTGGGGTAAAATTCAAGAGACAAGAGGGTATCAAAATTTGGGTGGGAGAGGATGGGCTTTACAGCCCATTTGCTTGTTGGTATTAAATGGAGGGAATGGTAATGCTACTTAATGTAATTTAGCACGGAAAACTATTTGATGAGGTTTATGAACATACTTGTCCTACTCTAATAATTCTTTTTCTTCACAAAATTCATTCTCATTAATTACCACTTGGAATGTGGTATTAGGTAGTCATCGAAAATTATGAAGAAAAGCATGTCTGAGGGTGAGAGCTCCACTACAATGGACATAAAATAAGAAATTTATGAAAATTTCAACTAAATCTCATTCCAATTACCACCAATTAATATGAACAACCAAAATTTATGAAAATTTAACTAAATCTCATTCCATTAGACTCATGAAAAATAGTATTTTGAACTGAACTGGACTATACTATTTAAAGGCAAGATTGGGTTTAAGTCAGTTCAAGTCCTAAATTTATTCACAAGTGAATAAGGTTTTATATGAGAGATAGTAAACTAAACTTTCCCTATACATTAAAAGGTATAAAACATCATTAATCATTATTTACCACGAGGGAAATGCATAATTGACCCTCAACACTTGTTTGAATAGAATGGACTCGGGGAAAGGGAGAGGGAGGTATCCAATTTCCTTTGTTTGGGACACATAATATGCTGGGCTAAGGAATGGCAAGAAAAAGATCCACTGAAATAAGTTTTTCTGTTATTGAGTTTATGAGTGAAATATAGTGGGAAGCTACAGTTGCTTTATTAATGAGGTCAGCAAAAAGTTAATAGATCAACACTTCAGTATTACTTTATCCCTTCCTCTATAGTTACAAGTTTTTATTTGTTTCCAATCGCTAAGACAACGGACAGTACACCTACCATGTGTTTTGTCACTCCGATTCCCAAATTTAGAGCCATCCATGGGGGGCTTACCCACTCAAAATCTCAGCAAACACGAGGGCTGTGAGGGTGTGACAAAGGCTTTTGATCTTATTCCAAATCCTTTCCCTTCCTTTCCTTAAAGAACCAAATTATTATCCGAACAATGTTTTTGAAATTTCCTCCACTTTCCCCTTTTATCACATTCAAATCCTTCTATTTTCTCACTTAATTCCACTACTTCCCTCCCTTTCCCCCTCTTCCCCTTGCCTGAGTTCACTCTTTTTTCCTCCCTTTACCTCCCCTTCCTTTCTTGCCTATATAGCTATCAATACAAAAGTGCAAGAATTTTTTTAGGTAAACAGATTCAAGTCATATTCATGCCTAGCATCTTCCAATATTGTTGAAATTATGGGCTTTCTTCCCATTACCTTCTGCATATTTGTCCTTTTCAAATTCACTTCTGTTTACCACAGAACAATTTCACACCCACAAAGAGAATTTGAAATTAAGTTAAGTACGTGAAAATTTACAATACTTACCAGATTTAACATCATAGGTCAGCCTTAGCCATCTATTTTCAGAAAGAGCCAAAGCTTGAGCAGTCTCTACTCGATAACCCGCTTGATTGTTCAAGTTAGTGAGTGCTGAAGCTTTTTGAGAATTCTGTATGACAAAATTACATTCTGCTTGATTGAACTGGATGTCTAACGCATCAATCTCGAAAGGGAGAGGAAGATGTGACAATAGTGACAATGTAAATTGAGTAGGCATGCCTGGCTTAACTACTTGCTCATGAAATGCAACCGACGCAAGTAGAACCACTCTTAGGGGGCTTACATGATCAACTTCAATGTGAAGCGGAGAATCTTTAGTTATCCTAACTTTCTGATCACCAACCTTTGACGCAAACTCCGATTCTCCAGTGACAAGGCGCATAATCTCCTTGTGAATTATCTCTCTCTGCTGAAAACATGGAGGACCAGCTGGGCCACATTCTTTATAGGCAGAACAATCTCCAGATGTAACGGGCAGTGCAGCCATCTCAAGGGAATATTCAACAAATTCTTTAAAGGAACCTTCTTGCCTTGCGCACTCACGCAAATAACCCAAGACTTCCCATAGTAAGGTTGCCCAACTCTCATTTCTATATAAATTCACAGCAGCATTAAAGTTTTGTTTTGCATTTTCTATTTCACCCAGAGAAAAATATTCTTTAGCAATTAGAAAACTGCAATACGATGCCATCCGGGGATCTTTTAAGCCTGTATACATTTCATGAGACCTTTTCAGAAGAGCGATGATTTCAAAAGAATCTTGGAATCTTCTCCCTTCGTTAATACAATAGCGGATAAACTCTTCATCTGTCAGACTGCAGACGCAGCATCAACCAAAGGCGAAAAATTCAACGTTAGCATTAGCATAAGAGGTATAGAGCTAGAAATACAACTGTCAGTAGCAACTAAAACTTACGGTTGCAAGGCTAACTCCTCATGATCTTGTTCCAGTAATCGTGCAAACTGTCCAACATAACTAGAAGGTATGACTGATTCAGCAGCACCATCATTCTCACTTATTACCTCCCACAAGGAAATAGCAATTTCCAAGCAAGATCTCTTCTCCATTAAATAGCGAGATGCCAGCTGCTCAGAGGAAATAGATACCTTTTAACATCTAAACAATAGGCTACAAAGCTTCTCAAACTCTTTGCATAAATGGTACTTAACAAAGAATCTAACTCCATGCTAAGACTACCAAGGGGGAAAAAGTGTACAATTCCAACATTGCCCCACAACAGTCTAAACATGTCAAATAAGATTTTACAAAAGCATTCACTGAAAGAGGCAATACCATAAAAGCAAGATACGGTCAATAGTGGTACAATAAAAAGGATGAAGACAAACTCATACACGAGGGTGAATAATCATGAAAAGAAAGAAGGGTGAATGCAAAGAAAGTTTTTTGGAGGGTGGACACATTGGCAAGGACAACTAAGTAACGCGGCTTAAAGCAAACATTTAAATGCTTCAAAAATTAGCTTACTTTTTGTCCAATCTTGTAATTGTGGAACAGTACTAGGAACAAAACTACGAATCATGTAATTAAAAATAAGGTGTTGACATTTACAAAAATAACATTCCAAAATGTGCATCCATTTTTAGAAACAAAATGAGTTAGAGGCAGGACCAAACCAAGAGCTAACAACACCAAAAAGATTCGAGAATGAGGAATAGAAAATCCAATCTCCACAGGAATCAAAAAAAACAAAAAATTGCTCAGGAGCACTGTTGGATAGGTTTCACAGTATCTAAGATCAAAGAAAATTGCATCAATTCCAGGCCTTCACAAGAGTACAGTACATTCCAGAGGAGATAGGTAAGAAGCAACTTAAAGAAGAAAATCAACAAAGACTAATTCAATTAGAATCAACACAGCATTCAGTAGCACTGCATCATAGTTTATGTTGGAAGTTTCTAGATAATCACCTGATAATAATAAGCTGGGTGAAGTTCAAGGTCAGTCAGAGCCTGATCTTTACCACCCAAAACAATCTCAGAGAAGCCTGGAATATTTTTTAAACTTGTTTCCAGCAGCTCAGCAAAGACCAAAAACTGTCTGCTTAGCCATTCCCAGTGAAGAAAAGTAGCTTCAGCAGCTCCAACAAGCTTCCGGTAAGAAGTATAATGTTGGTGGAACCACAAAACTGCTTCTACAACTTTTCCACCATGCAGTAATAAAGTTGAGATCTTGAAATGCAATTGTTCTGCGAGTGTTTTTATCTCTACTAAGCGTTGTATTGCAGGCAACCTGGTAGATGTTCCAACCATCTGTATATTAAATCAAGTGTCACTTAGAAAGAAATTGCTAAACCATCACTCAACTTGCTAAAATATGAGTCAAATCTACAAAAATTAATTCATTCTAAAGCTCAATGTCAACAATCTACTATCAGTAGAACAGTTTCTTATGACAGACAGACAAGGACACGAGCATGTCAGAATACTTTGATATAGTTATTATGATCCAAATCTGCAGCCTTTGTGACTGTATACCCATTGCTGCCACCATGGACCATGAAGATTAACATGATATTCAGAAACATGTATAATTAAAAAAATGGATCCTTCAAAATGCATAGCTGGTGTTCAGAAGCAAGTCAATAAAAATGTAAGATTAGTTTGACTTCCAGAATATGATTTGTTTTTGACACTGTCGTGATGTAGTCCCATAACTGTTACTGCACCTACTACGGGTCAGATTTTTTTTGATATTACCTTGCCCAAGAAACCTAACCAAACTGAAAAAATCCAACTATTTTTTCATTGGTAAAGTAAAAGACAGCCAGATTAAGCTTAATACCTCGAAACTCCATAGAGTTTACTTATATTTAATAATTGCATTTTGTATCCAAAAATTATGGGAAACAAACTCAACAACACAAACTACTAGAAAAAGCATAAAACTGAACATAACGCAAGAAGCTGGCCCAATTTAACCGAAGAAAATCCACTCAATAGAGAAAATGTAAATATTCCACTAAAATATTGGTCCAAAATGTACATATAATTTTAACACTTGAACTAAACGACCAGAATCCTACCTAACCAACCAGTTTGACAAGTATAGAATGGTCCATCTGTTCAATGGTGCAGTATCCACACAAGATAAGAGAAGAAAAATTATATGACTGCTTAATAGTTAATCCTCTGTGCTAAAGGCAATATTACATCAAGTCCTTAAGGAAAGAGTGTTTCCACGTTCAAAACCTATAGGGTTATTATGCGCCTACCTAACTTATTTCAACTCAAATTTTTCGTGAGCCGAGCAACACTAGCTGGGCTCAAGAAGCTTGAAATAATTTAACACTAGTTTAAAATATTTTGTAGCATGTTTTTTTATTTTACGTGTAGATTAGAGTTAAGATTTGTACAATTCTTCTAAGAAACTTGAAATGTTTTCTAATTCTAGTAATGTCAATTTTATAACACAAAGGAGTATATAGTTGATTAATACTTTTAAAGTCAATTTTAACTTTCAGCTAGATTGAACTTAATTTCAGCTCAGAAAAAAATCATTGATTTGAGAGTTAAGACGCACCATGAGCTTTTAAAGTTATGAACCAAACTAAGCAACCCTGATGGCCTGATCCCTATGGCATCCAATGCTTAAGCTACCCATAGACCATCATCCATCCATCATTCACTAAAAGCATTTCAAAAAGTTGATAGAACCTGGGTTCATAGTATGAAAGCTAAAAGAGGTACGATATATATTAAAATACCTCTCTCAATGCATGATATGCATTCTCGTAAAATTTTAATGCTTCAACCCAATCCCTACGAAACTCTGCATATACAGCAACCTGCAAAATGCAAAAACAATGAGTTGATAAAAATTGTTCTGTTTGATGGAAGTCATATAATTAAAGATAATAAAATTGCAGCGACGCTCTGCCATTAGCAGAAGCTCCTATAATTTATATTGTAAAAACCTCCTCATATAATTACAATCAAGTTATAATGTTTTGATAGGCGTGAGAACTAGAATTACAGACAAAAAAAAAAGAAAAAAAAGGATTGTCCATCCTGAAACTAGTATAATAAGAGGAAGCCAGAGATTAAACCTCACTATTATCAGAACCGTCTCTGACATTTCAAAAGACCCTGAGCAAAATATAAATTATGGACCCGTAAAACTTAAAGTATGTTCTTTTACATTTTGGTATTTGTAAATTTGTTTATTAATATATTAAAATATTTCTAAATTTTATAATTTTATGGAACCAATATCTCTTTCTAATACTTATTGCTTCATTTTTAATATGTCCGGCGGTTAATGAGAAACAATAATCATCATCATCCCGTTAAATCAATTGTAATCGTTAATTTTTCTATTCTCAATCCTCTTGAATACTTGGTATTCATCTAACAAATATTTTCTAGAAAAAAAAATGAGTCCCCGATAGGGGCCCTGAGCAGTAGCTAATGGAGCTCCTCTAATTTAGTCGGCCCTGACTATTATACCCACCAAATGCACAGTGTCAAACATAAATTTCTTTTAAGTTTGTAGTGTCTTATTATTAAAATGAAAGTGTTATGAACCTACTAATTGGACTAAAACAGTAAAATAGAAATCAAATGATAAAAGAGATAAGGAGAAAAGTATATTATAATAATATTGATGATTAAAGGAACATTACAACCTAAAAACAAATAACAAAAGATAAAACAAGCTATTCGAGATGCTTGCAATCTCCCTAAATGAGGTATAAACTCACCCACTATATGTGTTTACAAATTTCTTGATTCTTTATGACCCTTTAATTCCCCTTATTTATAATAAAGATAACTCTTAATCCTAACTTACTCCCCAAGTCTTCCCTATATGACAATTACCTATTTTACCCTTTCTAAACCAAGTATCCACAATATCAGTTTATTGCAGAAAGTAGATGAGAAGAACATTGAAAGCTAACACATGACTAAAACAACATTAAAATCTAGATAAGTTTTGTTTACTGTGATGGGAGAGATTAAGAGATTGTTTATGTCATGTAATATACAGCAAGTTGGCATAGCTAATAATCATGTGTTTCTTTTTCAGAAAGGTAAACAAACAAAATTTACCTTAAAGCAACAACGTATGCTCAATTCTGCAGAGTTAAAGCTTTTTTTATCAACACGTGTCCTGACACGTCTTCCTTCTTCCCGATAATAAATGTGAACTAATTCTGCCAACACACTTCCCAACCTGCACACATAGTAAATGAGAAACAGTAAATGAGAAACGGAATATAAAAATAACTAGATGTCCACAAAATATCAATTGAAACCCATGCCTGTTAAGAGACTGCTTCACTACAGCTGAATCTCTTGTAGAGAAGCTAATAATGTACTTGGAATCCAATTCCGCACGTTTCCGTAATGCGACGACAAGATCTTCGTTCAAATCATCTAATCAACAACAGGTAAACAGCCACTTACAAGATACTCTAGAAATCAAGGTAAAATTCCTCTATCCAATTTTTAAAAAAGGTGTGTCAAGCACATAAATAGGCGCAAGGTGTAATAAAGCGAGCTGAAGCGCAATTGTGAGGTGCCATGGTTAAATTAATTCACTGTGCAAAAACAAGTTGTAAGCGTTAATAAACTAGGTAAATGGCAATGCACCATTTAGCGGCTCGACCAAAATGGTCTAAGCATTTCTAGGTGGTTGGATAGGTGCACCTTGAGTCTTAGGCATGGCTTTTTATACAATGAGCGTGCTTGAGGCGTTTAGACTCAAGGCGCACAGTATCCCCCTGTCTTTGTCTCCAACTTCTAAGTGATTTAGATTTTCTAAAAAGCGCTGAAAAGATGCAAAAAAGCGGTACTCATGAAACAACGGTGCTTTTTCTTCATATGCAGTATGATTGCTCTCAACTTCCTAGATTTTGATCATCCACATATTTTCTTCTCATTTATTCATTTCTATTCATTTTCATATGCTTCAACCAATCATAAGTCTTCAAGTCATTCTTCACTCCTACACATCATTTTTGACCTATCTCTTCCTATTTAAGCTCTTAAAACTTCCAACTTTTAACTTTTCTAATTGGTGCATTTTTCAACTATGTGAAAAATGACCAAATGAACTCTTTCTTATGTCTTCATCTCAAATTATATCCTTCAAGTATATCCACTCATTCCTTTTAACATACACATCTCAGCTAAACTTACTAAAATGAGGTATGTAACAATAGCAATGTAAAAGCTTTTATAAAAAAATATAGCGTGGAATTTGAGATACATGAACAAAAGAAAATGAACACATTTCATCACCCCAATGCCATTAAGTGGCTCCCACCTAAGATGGGGTTTGGGGGTCGAATGTACGCAACCTTACCCTTATCATACACTTGTTAGCAATATAATAAAGAGATTGTTTCCGATTAACCCTTAGTAGTAAACATCATCTGAAACTTCACAAAAATAAAAAGTGCAGAAGATTTAACGAGTCATGTTAATATAATCCATTATAATCCAAAACCAAAGACCTTAATATCTTTAGCCTATCGAAATAAGGGACATAACAAAAAGAAAATTCAGTGTGAGAAAATTTTTCTTAATAAAGATTATACTTCATTCAGCCTTATCTAATGTCGATAATGGCATTGTGGTGATGTAATGTTGTACCTGATGTTAATGTACATGTAAACAAAATCAATTCCTATGATCATCAACATAAATTCTCTTCCTCTATTCAATCTTGCAAATCCCAATTCTTCATTTTCATTCTTCACTTCTGTTATATAAACTATTTTCGATTTCTTTCTTCTTTTTTTATATCCCTTATTTCAATGGGGCCAACAATTAGTTTTTTGTTTCAGATTATAATGGATTATATTGAAGTGACTTATTAAATCATGCACTTCATATGGTGTTTAACTACCAAGGGTCAATCTAAAACAAACTCTTGTTATCACTAACAACTAAAAAGGGTAAGGTTGCGTACACCCGACCTCCCAAACCCCACTTACATGGGAGCCATTTTATGGCAATGTTGTTGTGTCTTCAATATCTAGAACTCCAAAACCTTTTACTACGCCATCATTTAGAATTATATCCTTTGAAATATATCTACTCATTTATCTTATTTTACGCCACTCCAGTGTCCTCATCTTCACGGAACGTTGTTGACCTATATAATGGTGTTGATTTGATCCTAGGAACGTCGTGACAATAATTTCCAAAGGTATGCATAACAGCAATACATATTGTTGCATTTAAATGTAAACAATAGAATGAGCTAAAAAGCACGTGACAATTTCTACAAATGAGCTTTTTGGCATAATAACATAATTTAGTTCTTCAAATACAATATAACAAAGTATAATATCAACTACTGAAGATCCAAAACTACCCTTTAAAAAGCCAACTAACCTTCTGAAAATGATTGCACCAACACCACAACCAACTTGGTAGTCCTCGTATGAATAATTGCTCTACAAATGTTAATAAGTCAAGAATTAAAAAATTTTAAATGTCTAAGGAAAAAGAAGTGCTTCTATTTGGACATCTATAAAGTAGAGAAGATTAACATAGAAGGATTTGTACACGATGATGATGAAATAATAATCTACATATGAATCAAAATATACCATTAAGGAGAAGAAAATGAAAGAATACCAGTTTGTCCAAGCCTCAAATGTCATCCTTTTTAAGATTTCATAGATCTATCAAAAATCTTTATGAAAATTTATAGTTTCTTTAGAATCAGGCATGAAAGCCAAATTTAAACTTTTCTCAACACTCCAACCTTAAAACTTATTGAAATGCCTTTCATTTCACCACAAACATTACATGTATAGAAAAAACTTAAGTATGTGGGACCTTTTCCCTATACAATGCAAATTCATTCCCAAGTAGTACAAGTTTTCAATATAGAATGACATTCAAGTTTTCAATATAGGATGACATTCCAATCGAAAATCCACAAAAAGAAAAAAACTATCCATGAAAAGAATTTAGCTCATGCATAAAATCCTATTGCTTACCAGGCAACAAATAACATTGATCCCTTTTAGAAAAAATAATTATAACATTTGCATGTCTTTCTTATTTCATTTCACTTCCCTCTTTTAAAACATCTTCCATACTCCTCCCGATTTATGAGCAATATTTATATAAATCCAAACTGAACAACATGTTTGATCCATCTCATCTACCAATGACCACTCCCTCCGCACCTCATCATCCTCAAAGTTGTCAATATTATCATGAGTAGCCTGTCGTAACAGAATGTGTACATCCCCCAGCTTCAGTTTGTTAAATGGCATAATTCTAAATAGACAAAACCAAAAAATTTTTAATCATCTAATACTTTTTTTTATTAAATTGATTAAAAAGCTACATGCCCACATAATATGCCAAGATGGACATTATACATTCTTCCAGTTCCTAGTTACCCAATACATTCATAAAATAATAAACTGCTGACATTATACACAGTAAAATTAAGCATCAAGGCTCAACCACACATGCATTAGAAAACTACCACACAACAATATCAACACTTTTAGTAGCATGCCAAAAAAACTAAGTCATATTCAATTACAAAGCATTAGCTAACATTTAAAAAATCGATATCATATTCTGCTTAAAGAAACAACTTTCTAATTGATGGTCAAACTAACAGGCATCAATTGAAAACCTAACGCACCACACAACAGCAATGCCAAAGCCTAAACATCAACATATGCCGTAGTTCCATGGAAAAAAAAATTCAATGTGAGAGAGCATCGGTAACAAAGATTCTACTTTAATTAACTGTATCTAACACTAATTTACAACTAAGAAAAATAATTACAACCATCCATATGTATTATACTTCTTCATTCATATTGATCTTTTGTCATATACTCAAAACAAATCTCAATTATTCATGTCATTTTTCACTCCTAGAATTCATATTATTTTTCGGTCTACCTCTTTCAATTCTTTATTCCTCAAATTTCCAACTTTTCACCTTTGTAACTCGTGTATTTTTCGATCTTCTTTGCACATGACCAAACAAGTTTAATGATTTTTCTCATTTTGTCTTTAATATTTGTGACTTCCAAACTTTTTCTTTTGTCTTTATTTGAAATTCTATATTTGGGGATTGTCCACCTATCCATATTTAAGTAAGCATCTCAAGCTCTAAGTTAACCCCATCTTTCTACAATGATGTCTCCTAAATGCCCAATAAAGTATTCTTGGTAATGTTGATCGAATGAAAGTCGCGTAAAATTTTCTATTTAACCTCAGTGGCATGCTTTGGTCACTTAGTATAGATTAGAACTCTCTACTTGAGCACCATAGTGCAAAAACAAGACAGCACCATATTGTATCGGGCGTATTGCAAAGGTTTTCAAATTTATCGAATAAGTATTACCCGCATCTTAAAGGTTTAAAAAAACCGCGTTTAAGGTTATTCCAAGCAATATTTCATGGTTTAGGATGATATTTGGCAATACGAAAACCTCATCATCCTCATTCTCGTATCACCGTGTCCGTTATCGTAACCATGACTGTAGTTGTATTTATGCACTATGTTGAGCACCCCCACTAAATCATGTGTTTTACATCTTGAACAATCTCCTTTCTTACGAAAAAATGATCTAAAGTACTATATACATTTACTTGAAAGAAAATTTAGGAGAAACAAGTGGTAGTTTCGTGGTAAAGAATACAACGTGGTGGAATGAAGAGGTCAAGACAATTATCAAGGAAAAGAAAAAATCTTATCTAGCATTTGGAAAGTGCGGGAATGATAGAAACTTAGCCAATTATAAGGAAATGAAAACCAAGCTAATAATAGCAATTCGTGAGGTGTTTGCAAAATAGATTCTAAAGGAGAAAAAGATATATATATATATATAAGATGGCAAAGAGAAAGCAAGAAAAAACTAATGACATGCGTGTAGTGACGTGTATTAAGGATAATGATAAGAACATTCTAGGTCAAGACGAGAACATTAAGAACCGATGAGGGAGTACTTTGAAGAGCTATTTAATGGAGAAAAAGAAAATGTTGTAGGGGTTACAACAATTACACCCTAGAATGAATATAAGGAATTTACGCAAAGAATCCAAAAATTAGAGGTGGAAGGGACGTTGAAGAAAATGAAGCTAAAGAAAGTGGTTGGGCTAGATAGTAAACCTATTGTGGTATGGAGATGCCTAGGGACGATGAAAGTGACTTGACTAAATACTCTAAAGCCTATTTACAAGAACAAGGTTGATATCCAAGATTGCTCTAACTATCAAGGAATTAAACTCATGAGCTATAGTATACTATGAAGTTTCGGGAAGGATTGATAGATGTATGTATGAGGAGATGACCTCCACCTCAGAGAACCATGTTGGCTTTATGCCTGGAAGATTTACAGTAGACGTAATTCGTCCTATGAGATAAATGATGGAGTATTATAGGGCTGGAAAAAGAGACTTGCACATGATTTTTATTGACTTAGAAAAAACATATGACAAGGTACCAAGAGAAGTACTTTGGAAGGAAATGACAAAGAAGGGCATTCCTAATAATTACATTCATATAGTGCAAGATATGTATTGAAAAGTGAAGACGAAAGTTAGAACACGTGGAAGGGCAACAAAGAAAATTTTAATCACAATCGCATTAAGGCTCAGCCCTAAGCCCCTTTCTTTTTGCTGCGATTCTAGATGAAATAGCTCGATTAATACAAGGAGGCATGCCTTGGTGCATATTGTTTGCTGATGACATTGTTTTGATAGATGAGACCAGGGAAGGGGTAAATAATAAGTAATAATGATGAAGACAGGAGTTGGAGTCACGAGATTTCAGATTAAGTCGGAGCAAGACAGAGTACATGAAGTGTAATTTCAATATAAACGCGATAACATGAGGCACGATAAAGCTAGAAAAAGAAAAAAAAATCACTTCAAATGGATGCTTCAAATACCTTGGGCCTATATTTCAGAGTAGTGAAGACATCCAACAAGATGTGACTTGTAGAATTAAGTGGGTTGCAAAAATGAAGAGTTGTTACCGGAATATGACCGAGGTGTGCGCTTAAAGTTAAAGGGAAAATTTTATCGTGACGCTACTATATGGATATTTATGTCGGTCTTTATAAGGATCATAGTAGATCTAAAAAAAAGAAGGATCATAGTAGAAAAATGGAAGTAGTGGAAAAGTGAATGCTTTGATGGATGATTGGGCATACCTAGAGGGATAGATTTCGAAACAGATATATAAAAGGGTTTAGAAGTTGCAAATATGGAGGAAAAGATTAAAGAGAATCGTTTAAGATGGTTTGGGCATTTGCAAAGACATGATATTAGCCAACCGATAAGAAAAATAGAAAGTCGGAGCTCCTAGACTTAAAATGAGAGCGACGAAGATCAAAGATGACTTGGAGGACAAAAGTGGAAAAAGATATGAAGGATCTAGACTTACAAATTGATATGGTCGATAATCAAAATGAATGAAGAAGAAGAATCCATGTGGACGACCTTTAAAATTGATATATTGGTTCATGTAACAGACTCAATCTTTTGGGATTGAGGTTCTAGCATTGTTGTTTTTGTTGTTGTCTAATATGATCATGCATACTAAAACGACAATCCATATACTTTTTTTTACTCCGACTTAGTTTGAACTCTTTCGACTGCCTCCATATCTCTATATCTCAAGTTTAACATGACCTCATCTCTAATTTCATCCACCAATGCTATGACATCGTCAAACTATATGCAACATAAAACTGCCCTCTAAACAAGTCTTGTTATTTCGTATAAGAGCATTGCAACTAGAAATAAAACTCAAAGCACAAACTTCATGTAGACTAATGGTGATTTGGACATATTGTGTCAGTTTTTCACATGTCTGAGCATGGTTTGTATTTTCCTCATACATATTTTACACTTATATGACATACCTTTTCATTTGCCATAACCCACCAAAGTAATTCATATGGTACTTCGTCATATGTATTCTTTACATCAATAAAAATCAAGTACAAATTATTTTTCTTTTACTTTATCATTTTAGTATAACATTTGTTGCAATGAATAGTTTCCATGGTAAATTATCCAAACATAACATCAGATTGGTTTCCAAAAATGCTTGGAGGTTAGGTATGGTTCACAAGATTAATTTTAAAAAGTCAAGTGCATACACTTTATTATTGGGGAAATTTTATATGGTAGCAACTAGTTTTAGAGAAACGTGTGTGGTAACACTTTTTTTAGATTTTACCACATGGTAGCAATAAGGTTTCAACTTTACAAAATCTGTAGCAAGTTTTTCCTTTTTTAGTTTCTTATTAAAAAAAGTCAAACCCTCAATCCTAGCCACACTACCTCTCCTTCACCGTCCCCCCACCCAAACCCTTTCCTCCACCACCCTCCCCACTGTTATCCCTTTCCCCAACTGTTCATCCATCGCAACCCTTTTCCCTGTCGAATCCCAACCTAACCCCTTCCCCCTCCCTCGATTTCACAGATCACTATAGCTAGGTTTTTGATGGTGGGAGTTTTTCAAAGCTTTTCAGGTGGTGGATGGCTTTTTTGATGGGTAAAGTTGGTGGTGGCGTTTTTTGAACAGTTGGCTTTTCAGGTGATGGGAGGTCTTTCTCGATGAATAAAGGTGGTGGGTGGTGTTTTTCAAAAAGGTGGCGAAGCTTTTCAGGTGATGGGTGAGCTTTTTCGATGGGTAAAGGTGGTGGGTGGTGTTTTCGAACAAGTGGTGAAGCTTTTCAGATGGTTGGTGGGCTTTTTCGATGGATAAAGGTGGTGGGTGGTTTTTTCAAACAAGGCTAACTGGTGGTAGGTGGGGATGGAATGGGGTGGGCTGAGGTGGTGGCCGGTGAGTTAGATTGTTTTAGGGTTTTTTTAAGTTTTTTTTATTTTTTTATTTTTTTTAATATTAAAGTGCATAAAATTTGAAAAGTAAGGGTGTAATTGTCTTTTTAATTAATTTTAACAAATATTTAACTGAATTTGCTATGGATTTTGTAAAGTTGAAACCTTGTTACTACTATGTGGAAAAAACTAAAAAAAGTGCTATCACTCACGTTTCTCTAAAACGGGTAGCTACCATATAGAATTTCGCTTATTTTTTTAAATAGGAATACCACCATAATTTTCTTTTATTCTGATTCCCAGTTTTCTTCCAGTTATTACATCAAGATGTCTTATATCTCCCTATTAACGATCATTGAACAACTGACCAAAGTATTTCTTCTACATATTCGTGATCTCTTTATCTTATTCATGTTCAATATACTTGAAACTCTAATCAACAACACAAAACTCTTGATCCTAATAAATGGCTCAACTATATGAACCAAAATATATCAACATAGAGATCATCAATAATAAAGATTAAATTTTTATTCAACCTTATCTAATACTAATCTATAAATAAAGTTTTAATTTCTATGATCATTCAATCTAAATTTTGCATTCATTCTATGTATTGCCATATACTTGTGCAAATTTCAATTATTCACGTCATTTTTCACTCATATTATTTACGTCATTTCCAGCTAACTTTTCCACTTCAAAACTCCTTAATGTTTCGATCTTCCACTTTTCTAAGTGTTGTCTAAGTGGATTTCGTTCTTCTTTCCGCATGACCAAACCAATGTGAACAATTTTATCTCATTTTGTCTCTAAAAGTTGCAACTTTTTCATTTCAAATCGCATCCTTTACGGGATGCACACTTATCCATATTAACATACATATCTTGTAAACTATATAGTAGGGTTGGTCTACTTTTGTTTGAAAATTATCCCTTTAACATTAGTGGTACACCTTGTTGGATAATATTTCTGTCATAACCCTCCATTTCACATCTTAGTCAATATCTTCATTCTTGTAAAAAATTGATTCAATATACTTAACACTTACTGAGAAAGAGTCCTTCGTATCTAACTTTACAACACCATTACTATGATTCTATCTTACTCGACTTAGTTTATAGCCTTTTTATTCTTAAGTCTACCTCCAGGTCTCTATCTTAGCATGGACTCATTGTCTAGTTTCACTAATCAATCTATCAACAAACAAATTCTTTGAGTCTTATTATCTCATCAAAAATCTTTGTTAATCTTCAATCAATCCTTCACATGTCCTAAAATTGACTAGGTTTAATAGTCATAACTCTAGTAAGACGATTCTAGCTTCACATGTCATGTTAACAACTTTGAAAGTTTTCTCAAGAGTATGTAGATTAGTCAAATTGGAAGGTCGGATAGATTTTGGTTTCGAATCGGTTGGATCTAACTCAACGAATCATAGATTTATTATTGTTTTATTGTGCTCGCTATGAATAGCTAAAAATAACATGTAATTTTTCCATTAAAATTATTAAATTAGTTTTTCTTAATATATTTGGCAAAAAATAACACAATTGTGCAAGATTAAACTCAAAAAAATAAACTTGACAACAATAGCAAGATACAACTCAAAAAAAGTCGATGCAAAACTCAAATTTGCTAATTTTATAAAAAACGGATCAAGATTGTCTTCAGTCAGTCCGATCAAATTAAATTTTGATAGGTCTAAGGGTATGACATGACAAATGATCTCTTAGTTAGCTTTTTACAAAATTTTCTATAAAAGAGAGGTGAAGTCAAGCATAATACAAAGACACCTTGCCTAATAAAAGGTGAAAGTCTTACACTAAACTTTCTCTTTCCTCAAAACGTCAATCTAATTTTGTAATCCTAATTTGAAGAGCACGATTCAACAAAAATAATTCATGATCACAACGATGCTTGAAAGGCTGACAACGTTTCTAAATGAGACTATATTGTCCTTCTATTTATGATTATAGCAAACTCACAATGTTACCAAAGAAAAAACAACGAAGGTAGTTAATTGTGGCACACAGAGTTGGATAGAGGTCCGCTGAGTTTTAGAATTCCAAGCAAATCCTTAATTTTTTCTTTTCTCTTTTTCTCTCTTCGATACCTAGTCTTTCTCTTTCTTCCGAAAAAGACACTCTTTCTATGTTTGGCATAGAAAAAGCAATCTGACAAAAGAGAAGGCAAAATGAATAAAACTAAAATGCACACAAGAGTGCGCCTTCCACATATCATTGAGCTGAGACAAAAGTTTAGAGCCCTACATTTAAAACTAAGATTTCTCAATGACCATGCTACTTGCTAGTGTGGCACAAACAGGTGGAAAGCTAACGCCAAGGCACCGACATACCATGAGTAGTAGCATGAAATTATTCTATATTACAATTCATACACTATTAATCCTACAACAAACCCCTAAAGCAAACCGATTTACCCATGTTTTTCTCCTTTGTGCATACAATATAGCCACAAAATGTAGCAACATAAAGATGAATTAATCAGAATACCACCTCTACGACTTACAAACTATGCTTAAAATCTAATACCAACCCATGTAACCATATTCAACTCCCTATCCAATACTAACCCAATCAAAGCTAACCATACAATTCAATGAATGAGCAATCCATTTTTAATCAATAAGACATCACATCATTATTAGATCGTAGCTAAATAAAACACTGAAACCCAGCACATTTGCATCAAATCAAACGACACTTTAATCAAGTCACTAACAATTATCACTAAAAACACAATTAAATACTTTGAGATGGGAAAGAAATCAATACTTAAGGTGATCAATAAGAGTAGAGAGTTGAAGCCAGTGAGCAGGGTCTCCTGAAACATGATCAGATGAAAACAAAGCAACAGCCACAGCGGGAATCTTAGTACGATGCTTCAACAACCAATCTTTCTTGAAAATGCCCGCAGGTGGTGACGAAGAATCACTGGAATTTTTGCTTTTTGCGAAGATCGAGATCTTGTCGAAATCGGGCAATGCAAGGGTATTAATTGGAGGTTTTTCAGAGTGAAGATGAGAAGAGATTGTTGAATGGAGTTCTGGACATCCTACTAAAGCTATTAATGGTACTGGTGGTGTTCGAAGCTCTTCTGGATATTCCTCCATTTCTATAGAATTAGGGTTGAATTGAGATTTGGGAACTGGGGTTAGATTTATGTATCACTGATTTGACATTAATTTTGGAAGATGATAGGAGAGAGGTGGATACTTGATATTGAACCAAGAGAAGAGAAAGATTTAGAGATTTTACATTTAACTAATAATAATCATGGACTCATGGTAAGCATCTAACATAATTTCATGCATCAAACTAAAATTTGTTGGCTTCAAATATTGATTTCTAATTTTATTTAGAACATACTAGTCACCAAAAGAGTTTGGTATTTTCCAATTTTTAATAATATTTTTATTTTTTCCTCATAAAAACCAAATAAAACTTCTACACTACTTTAATACACCCAATTTTATTTATACTACTATATATAACCCACAATACATATTTGTCCCATTTACATATTTACTACAAGTTGATTAATTTGATGACATATAGTTGAAGATAATATGATTGATTAACATGTAATTAGCATAATTTAATAGCATTTAATTATTTATTATTTTTAACTACTGTTTTAATTATCGTTTTGTGTCATTTATGACTTTTAATTAGTCTAATTAGATGATGGTTTTGATTATAATTTCGTATCATGATTTTGAATCAATTGAAGTATAATATTTAATTTAGTTTAGATAAAGAATACAACTGATCTCCTGAGAATCGTCTCTTTGAGAGGCGTCTCTCAGCCTCTGATGCCTAGCCCATTAAAGCTTAATTAAACTAAAAGATGATAATAGACTGACCAAATTAGGAATGGTCTCTCAAAGAGACTGTCTTTCACAAGATTTTGTGTAAAGAATATTACAACAATAAAAATCAAAATCTTAATCACAATTAAAAATAACATAGTTAAATTATTAATTAAAACAAATAAAATGCATTCAAACTCGTTTGAATTATTTTGCCCAAATTTGACCCATACATTTTTAATCAAACATGCTTTGAGTTGGTGAATTTCATTATCAAAATGCATGCTCAATTCCTTCTCTTTGGTGCTAAACACATTGTTGAGGTGTGTTTTTATGTTGGTTATTTCAATGTTGTTATTTCCGATCAATATGATGTCATCAACATATATTGCTAGGATTGTTATGTTGATTCCTTCTCTTTTTGTGAATAGAGAATAATCATTTTTAGATTGATAATATCCTAGATTTATAATTCTTGCATGAGTCTAGCACACCACTACCTGGAAGCTTTATTTTAAGTCATATAATGATTTTTTGAGCTTGCATACACTATTCTTGATGGTGATGTATGCTTGAGGTGGTTGCATATAGACTTCTTCATTTAGATCTCCATGTAAAAAAGTATTATTCACATCTAGTTGATATAAGATCCATGCTTTGGTGGCTGCTATGGCAATTAGGCATATAATAGTAGACATTTTGACTATTGGAGAGAATGTTTCATCATAGTCTATGCCATACTTTTAGTTATACCCTTTTGCTACTAATCTTACTTTATATCTTTTTATAAATCCATCAGCCTTTTGTTTTACTTTAAAAATCCATTTGCAACCTATAACCTTCTTACCTTTTAGTAGAGGTACTATATCCTAAGTATTGTTATGCTCTAAGGCATCTATTTCCTTTTGCATAGCTAGCTCCCAATGAGATATTGTAATAGCTTCCTTGAAGGATTTTGGTTCATAGTATTTGAAATACTCTTTAGTCTTGTCACTTGAATTATGTATATCTTTGTATTGCACAAGACCACACCAATGCTTAGTTAAGTTGCAATGATAATCTTCTAAATATGATAGGGGTGTTTTGATTCTATTAGATTTCCTTTGAATCAAAGATAAGCTATTGGTGTCATTATTAAGAATAGTGTTGCTAATATTTGTGTTGTCTTCTGTTGATTCTGTTTTTGATGGTAAAATGACATGCTCATTATCAATGGCAGAAGTGTAGTCTTGTAGGGAGTCATTGGTATATATGTTATATTCCTCAATGTTTTGATTTGAGGCCTCCGGACATATGGGGGTAGAAAGAAAGATTTGATTTTAGTTTTTTTTTTTTTGATCTTTCAAGAATTAATATGGGAACAATCTTTCATTAAAAAACGACATCTTTGGATATAATTTCAACATTTTGTTCAATGTTGTAAATTTTGTATCCCTTTTTGCTAATTAAATAGCCTAAAAAGACACATTTTTGTGCCCTTTCTGAAAATTTTTGTCTACCTTATTTTAAGGTGTTGACAAAACATAAGCAACCAAACACTTTCAAGTGTTCTAATATTGGTTTGGTGCCATGATATTTCTCATAAGAAGTGACTCCATTTAGGATAGTTAGGGGCATCCTATTTATTAGGTGCACTGCACATTGAATGCAATCTCCCTAAAATTTCATTGGGAATTTGATTGAAAAATAGGCATCTTGCGGTTTCAAGTATATGCCTTTGTTTTCTTTCCACAACCCCATTCCGTTGGGGAGTGTCAGTGCAATTTGTTTGCTGTCTTATACCATGTGTTAGGTAGAATTTTAATGCTTCTCCCTTTGTCAATTGATCAGCATTATCTGTTCTAATAACTTTCACTTTGAGTGATAATTGATTTTCAACAAGATTCACAAAATGCATGAAAATTTTAGGGATTTCTGATTTACATTTTATTTGAAAAATCCAACTCATTCTACTAAAATCATCTACAATGGTTATGAACATCTTGCAATTTGATCTAGTTGGGTACTTAAATGGTCCCCATATGTCTTTATGTAGTAATTGTAGAGGTTGTGTAACACCCCACCATTTTATCACATCATTATTTATTTGTAATTAGGGATGCAAACGGGGCGGGGCGGGGCGGGTATTGGCTTTACCATCTCCATCCCCATCTGGTAAATCAATCCCCATCCCCATCCCCGCGGGGGGTATAATTTTTTTCCCCGTCCCCGCCCGATGGGTTTGTACCTAATACCATCCCCATCCCCATCCCCATCTGGGTATCCATCCCCGTCTAATACCCATTTTACCCGCCCCACCACCCGTCAAATCCCCGCTTAATACCCATCTGTGTTACAATAATATATACAAATTTAATATATACTTAAAAATTGTTAAAAAGTTCTAAAATATTTCTATTTTATAACACTCCTACAATAATTGACATTCAACCTCAATACAGTGGAGAAAAAAGGAAATAAATTCGAGCCACAAACCTAATATTGCTTATTTTTTAAAAAATAAGCAATATTATACTGTTATGTTTATTTATGGAGTATATATTAAAAATCTAATTACCCTCTAAAATACAATTTTTTCTGAAATAACCCAATAATTAAATTAAACTAAAGAACCCAAATTAAATAACTTTTTGTACAACTGTAGTGGGGAACAAGTGAAATAGTATTATAAATTCAAAAAAATAATTAAAACCAATTTTTAGCACAAAAAGATAATTAATCAAGAAATTAAGATCCACCCACTAATCAAATCCAAATTCCAAAACATGGATGGGGCGGGGAGGGGCGGGTTTCACCTAAAACCCATCCCCATCCCCGCGGTGGGTATGAATTTTATACCCGTACCCGCCCCATGACCCATCAAACCGGGACCCATCCCCGCCCCGATGGGGCGGGGTTGGGGCGGGTCTCCTATTAGACCCGACCCGCCTGCATCCTTATTTGTAATAATATTTTTTAGAGATTTTTTAATAATTATTTTGAATTAGTTTATATTGATTATTTATAATTGTATATGAATACCTGCATATTTATATTAAAAGTATATTTATAATTACTCAAATAAAGATGTTCAAATTAAACTTATACTTGTAATTCAAAATTTTGCTAGCATATTGAAAGTTGTCTTACTTTAGGCTTGTAAAATATATGATTATATAAATGGGTTACAGCTAGGGGTGTTCAAAAAAACCCGGTTTGCAAAACCCGACCCGAATTATCCTGTATCCAATTTAAAAAATTGGATAATTAACCCGATTTGTCAAAATCGGGTATTTCGGACTGGGTACCAGGTTTATAAATCGGGTATTCAGATCGGATCTGAATTTCGATTTTAGTAAAACCGGGTATCCGGTATCCGGTTTGGTGTTTTTTTAAAAAAAAAATTAAAATGCTTATTCTTAATATATCTAATATAACTAATATATTATAATCATGTAACCCTAAAAGAAATTATATGTGTTAAAATTCAAAGTAATGTGTTAAATTATATTCTATTATTGTCCTTAAATAATATTTCAAACGGCATATCTCAAATACATAAATATTTTGCCTAATTTAGCTCTAATTTTTAAAAACACAATTTTTTCTTAAAAAAAATCATGTTTTCGATCCAGTATATAAAAAAATAAGGAAAAAATATTAAAAGAAATAAGGAAAAAAAATACAATTTTTAGGAAACAATCAAAACCGAGTCGGATCCGGGTCACAATTTTAGGTACCCGAAAAAGCGGGTACCCGGATTTCCGGACCCGGGTCGACCCGGTATCCGATTTTGAACACCCTTAGTTACAACTTTGAATTAGGAAAAATAAAAAGAAAGAAAGAAATAGATAAATAAATAAATAAATAAATAAATAAATAAATAAATAAATAAAAGAACCCAAAACCCTTGCTCATCCTCATGGCTTCCTCCATATCTTTCTTCTTCATCTCTGATCCTCAACACCAAGAAGCTGTAAGCAGCAACTGCACACAGCCACCGCCGGCCAGCCGTAGCAGCGGTGCTGCCCCCCACGCGTGCCTCTCCCTCTTCTTCCCACATTTTTGTGAGCTTCACTTTCTTGTTAATTTAGTGCTTCAATCATAATGTTTTGGGTAAATTCATGAATTTTAACTTAAATTAAGTTATATTGATAGAATTTATAGTGGGTAACTGTTAAAAGTGTAATTTGAACATGAATAAGTTAGGGTTTATATTAGGATGAATTTAAAAGTAGTATGTACTACTTTTGTGGTTTCAATGATGTTTTATTGATTGAAAAACCTTGTATAAGTTTTGTGTATGTGACATTGTTATGAATGGTGGTAGTATTAATTACTAGTAATGGATAGGATTCTTGGTCACAAAAAGTGATTGTTAATTGTCATTATTATTTTTGTTAATGGTGGTTTATATTCTTAATACCATTAAGAGGTGTTAATTAATAGTGAATGTTAATTTATTTTATTTGATTACTAAGAGTTGATAATGGGCTTTTGCGGTTCTTATTATGAGTCGACATTATTTTCATTGCACTTTAGAATTAAATTAATTGTCATTATTACTTAAACTAATTGTTGTTGTAAGTTGTATAGTCTTCGTACAAAAAAAAAAAGAAATTCTTGATGTTGTGAGCGACATAAATAATTTCATGTAGTCTTTATGTGTCTTGAATAATGTGATGAAATGGATTCCATGTTATTTCTAGCTTACTACCTTGGGTATTGTCTCTATTGTATGTAATACATTATTTTATTCAATCTTATGTCTACTAATTTATAATTATGTGACAATGCAATATATATAGTTAAGTTTTGTTCCTTAGAACATACTTTGTCGTAAATATAGTGTGAAAAGTGTGTGTTGTGATTAGATTAGAATTATTGGTGCAGTATCAAGCAAACCTAGAATTGAAACTGTTGCATTTGGCTAATTAGTTTAATAGCATGAACTAGAACTCGCTCTAATGGTAGTAGAGTACCTTCTTTTAGAGTAAGTGACTCTTATATGAGGTTAAGTAGACTTATTAGTCATACTTTGAACGTGCATAGGTGCTCAATTCATAAGAGAAGCTTAAGAACCTCACATTTAGTGGTTGCGATAGTTTTTGTCTTGCAGTTGTAATGACAGGTACGCACACGCGGTAACAAACTCTTATATGCTTATGTTTCAAAGTATTATCAATATTTGCGACTTTATGCATTGTATTATAAATATTATGTACTACAGTAAGCCTTATACATGAATAGCTATTGATTGCGAGTCTCTTGAACTTAGAATGGTATAGACCCAGAGAATTAAGGTTTTATTAGATGTTAAGCACAATTCCCTTATTGATAGAATTTCATTATGTTTACTTGGAGTCAAAATGATTCCTTTATAGATGAGTTTGAGTTTATGTTTGAGTTACTGGTGGGTCTTGCAAACCCCATGGTTCTCATTGAAAGCAAAAGTATGTTTGAGTTACCGGTAGGTCTTACAAACCCCATGGTTCTCATTGAAAGCAAAAGTATGTTTGAGTTACCGATGAGTCTTGTAAACCCCATAGTCCTCATTGAAAGCAAAAGTATATATGTTTGAGTTACCAGTGGGTCTTGCAAACTCAATGGTCCTCATTGAAAGCAAAAGTATGTTTGAGTTACCGGTGGGTCTTCCAAAACCCATGGTTCTCATTGAAAGCAAAAGTATATTTGAGTTACCGGTGGGTAGAGGTGAACACGGTCCGGTTTGGTCTGATCTGACACTAAAATCAGACCAAACTAGAAATTCCGTTTTGAAAATTTTTCGGACCGGACCGGACCGTTTAAATCACCAGACCGGACCGGATCAAACCGTTTTACAACGGTCCGGTCTGGTCTGGTCTACGATTTTTTTATTTTTATATTTTCATCCAAATTAATACATGTATTTATGTAAATATTTCACACCTACAATTAATAAATATAATAATTTGTAATTAGTTGATAACATCAACATCATTCAAGTATATATTGCTTTATAAAAATAACTACATCTTAAAATATCTAGGTAGCAACTTAATTTTTTAAATACAAAATTATGATTTTTGACCATAGTACGGTTTGCGGTCCGATTTGATCTGAAAAATAAAAAAACTGAGACCAGACTGTAAACCGTAATTTATTTTTTAAAAAAAAAAAAAACCAAACCAGACCATTTAAACCGTAGACCAGACCAAATACTAAAATTCCGATTTGGTTTGGTTTGGTTTACGGTTTAGACCAAACTTTGTTCAGCCCTACCAGTGGGTCTTACAAACCTCATGGTTCTCCTTGAAAGCAAAAGTATGTTTGAGTTACCGGTGAGTCTTGCAAACCCCATGGTTCTCATTGAAAGCAAAAGTATGTTTGAGTTACCGGTGGGTCCTGCAAACCCTATGGTTCTCATTGATAGGAAGTAAGTTGAAATTTATTTCTAGTTTTGTTGTTTATATTTGATTTGTATATAATCTATTTTTCATTTATTTTTTAGGAGCACTACTGCAAATTAGAAGTGGAAGCAATAAGAATGGGCGAAGTACCTGATCACTCTAAAATTTATGTTGAGGCGATTATGGAGGTAAATAAAAATAAAAAAATGCCTTCTTTTCCAGGCTATTATGGTTTGGGGTCTGCCAATAAACTACCCTAATCTATTTGAGAACCGTTTCACCCCTCGAGAAGATTGCGCTACGCAAGATGAAATGAGGACGCATCTTTCCGAGCTTCAGCGATATATGCATGAATTTCGCGTATTCATGCAAGCTCAACTCGACGAGAACAACCCTACTCGAGAAAATATAAGAGAAATGCGGGGGCGCTTACAAGCTCTCGAAGAAACTTACCAGCAATTACGGATGCATTACAAGGGGAAAGCAGTAATGCAGGCCGTGGTTCAGGAGTAGGTGGTCGTCAAGGTTGGGGTGATGATATGGGTAGTAGCCCAGGTGGATTGGGCGGTTCTCGGGGATCACATAACACCCGCGGTGGTGGTAGGCGATCTAGTCGTGGTGGTTATTTTTAATCTTTGTATTTTAACATTTTTTGGTAAATATATATGTATTTATTTATGAAATTTTGTAATATTATAATTTAAACATTTTTTATTGTAAATATATACATTAATGTAAATAGTTTTGTTATATATTAATATAAATATAATTTTAATTTTTTTTTTTGCAAAGTAAATTTTATAATATGCCAGAAAAAAGCCGAAGCTTTACGTCCTAGAGTCAAAAGACATAGGCGCCACAACTAACCGAAGCTCCAAAGGTCCAAAAAAAGCCCGTCGTCATCCGCTAAGATGGAAATGGCACCTCAAAAGGTATAGCTATTATCTAGCCTATACAAAATGATATCAATTCTATTCAAAAACCTATTACAAAAGCGACACCAAGGTCGTTCATAACACTACAAAACAAGGCAATGACCAATACAATTGCCCAACTGATTCTCAAGCAATCACCTACTTTTGCATAGGTAGCAACAAACAATAATAACCATCATCCTAGGCCTTGGTCAGGTCTTTCATCGAATGAGACTCTATTGAATCCTTTACTGTCAGATATAACTTTGAGACAAGGTTCATGGTCAAAAACTCCATATACCATCAGGAACATAGTGTCCTAATACGTCCACAGAGGCATAACATTTCCATCCAACATTTCTCATAACAACAAAACAGTAGAATCTCAAGCATTATAGCTAACTCAAAGGCAGTTGGGTTGAACTTACATTGAGTTTGAGGTGACCCAATAAAAAGCAATTGGGTTCAAAACAGTCGAGAATCGCAACTGGGTCTTCATGTGTTATGTTGAGCCTCAATACACAACACCTACACCGAACCCATGGAACCTGATTTCCAACAGGCTACATAAAGACTATCGCAACATTTCACCAGCAGCAACAGTAAGACTATGGCATCAGTTCAAATGGCTATGAATACCCATTCACATCACCAAAGTGATAAACTCGTATTAGGGGTTCTTTCCCTAATTGGGAGAAGGTTCGGAATAGCTACCAAAGTTGCTACCCTCCAAAGACACAACTGCTTTTGCAGTTCATTAGGCGTGCCAAGACTAGCCCGGATTAGGTGAGGCCAGCATCGACCTTCAACCAATACGCTCACCAAACCCGAAATAACGAATACTAGGTTAACCAAAAGGGTAGGAATAGCCATGGCTACCATTAATACTTAGTTGTTAGCAATAAGCCAAGAACTCAAGCTAGGCAATAAAGCCAACTAAATAGGGGAAAGACAAAATTTGAGTTTTCCATTACTTTGTTTGGGTTCGATAGAAAACACCAATTTGGCCTCAGTTCTTCGATTATCAGACGTTGAGATCTTCATCCCAACTTTCAATGTCATCAGGGAACCTTGATAAAACTTAAAATGAGAACGCAAGTGTTAGGTTTAAGAGAACACCAAACAAAACGGCTGACTATCAAATCTGCCATTAATGTTGGCATTTCCATTCTTCAATATATACTAGAGACCATATAATCCAATCAAACCATAGAAAACAGTTCCCAAGCCAAGATGAGAGTGAAATTTTGTTGATTTGGGTTTTTAGGGTTTGTTGCAATTTCTATAAATTCGGATCCAAACACAAATAAACCTTGATAAGTGATTCAAGGGGGTGAGATCATTACTTAGCAAGTTTTTCTAGCTCCTTCTCGGAGATTGGCCTCTCCTCCTGCCTGCCATGGCGGAGCAACCGACGTCACTCAGCAGGGAGGAGTCGCCTATATATTATTTTAATGTATTATTTGTAAAAAAAATTGAATATTTGTTATTATTATTTAATAATATTGGTAATATTTACTATTATTATTTAATAATAATAACAAATATTCAAATTTTTTTTATAACCTGTAAATTAAGTATGCGACATAATAGGCGACAATTCTTTTATTTTGTCGCAGAACTCAGCAACAAAATAGGAGACAAAATTGAATTTATGCGACAAAATGTTTTGTTGCTTATTTTGTCGTCTAATGCCTCTGTGGCAAAGTAAGCCACAAAAACGCTTTGTCGTATTTTGTTTTTCTATTTTCTGTGAATAGATAAGAAATTAAGATGAAAAATTACTTTAAAGTAGTTGAAAGGTGGAAAAAACTTGAAAAATTCAGATCAAAAGAAATGAAGCTGTTATAAGACAATGAAGAACTTGAAGAAGAAGAAAATGAAAATTTTAAATTAAATGAAATAAAAAACTAGTTTGAAGAAAAATGAAAACTTGATGAAGAAGAAGGGCATGAAAATTTTGGATTTAAAGAAGACATGTATAGAGGCGAAATTTGAGGCAAAAAAAAATTATACTATATGTTGTGAATCTTATGGAACCACAACATATAATTTGGTATATGTTGTGGCCTGTGGTTACAGAAACTGCAACATAATCTCTGTATTTTTTTTAGCTAATTTATCTATCACTTTTATGCTTCATTATTATTGAATCGCAACTTATGTCACCTGGTAGATAATATTTTTTCCACGATTAGGTATGTTCAAGAGTTGGGTGTAAACTAATTAAGATGATTATGTAGTACTTTGTGATTGTCAATGTGCTTTGGATTTGAGCAAGAATGTATTGTATCAGGCTCGCATTATACACATTGATGTTAAATACCATTAGTTGCGAAATGTGATTGAGGAGGATCAAACGAAGCTAAAGAAAATCCGCACGCATTAGAATGGAGCAGATATATTAACAAAGATTGTTTCCTAAAGCAAGATTAAGGTTTGTGGCAAGCTTCCCAGGTTAAGATTAAAATGATCTTTAATGCAACGTTGTCTCCTCCATAATGTGCTGGAGGGGGAGATTGTTAGGCGTCCAACCCATTTATAATATTTTTGGGTCACTCATATTTGGATCTATATATTATGTTCTTGGGAAAGCTTATCTTGTAAGTTTATGGTATTTTTTTGTCTTACTGTAGCTTAGAAAAGAGCTATTGGGGCAGCAACTAAGAGTATAGAAATAACACAAATTATTTAAAAAAAGAGCGTGGGAAGAGAAAGTGAGTTTGTTTTAGAATTCCAGTCTTCATCAAGAGCTTCGATGGAGGACCAAACATGGTCCAACTTGCATTATTTTTTAGTATGTTGTAGGTGACATATTAAGCTTTAATTTTATCTGTGTTGATCGGATTTGGTGGTCTGGTGTTCCAAAAACGAGACTAAACAATGACCGCATGTTTTCTGGGTGAAATCATCTTCATTTTCTCTCTTATTGTATTTCTGTCGTTGATGCTTGATGGTGGATTGTGCACTTTGGTAATTTGATATCGGTGCTTATACTCTAATATTTTGATAATAAAAGTGACTTGGGTGGATATCCTTGATTAGTCCATGATTTTTATCCTTCACAGTGGAAAACCTTTTCCACATAAAAATCCTTGTCTTAATTTGGGTGATTGTTTCAGTCAAATTGATCTTGAAATGGGTGTTGATGTGTTGTATTTAAGTCTTTATGACTAACAGAACACCCAAATAACCAAATATATAAACGAAAATATATATCGATGTAAGGTATTCAACGTATACCATGGAATTAATTTTTCTAATTATAATTACAATATATACATGAGATTTTAAGCATTCATCGAAATCATGCAAGCTTGGATGTTACATCAAGAAAAAGACCAAATCAATAATTTGGAGGAGCAGGTAGTGATGATATAAGTAAATGATAAGTGATAACCAACCGTTTAATTTTTATATTATTGTTTAACGCAAAGCTCAAAGTAATTAGTTAATCTAGTACTAAAAGTGGTTATTGACTAATTACTCACTATGTTCCCTAATATACTTGCTCATTGTAATGATTAGATCAGACAAGAACAAATCATATTTTTATTAATGTTACTTTATTTGATATCATCTTATCCAGTGCCCCTTATAAAAAACTATGATCAAGATTTGAGGATATAAAGAAGGCGGCAACTAATTATAAAGGAGAGTGCGGTCAAAAAGATCTACAAATGAATTCTCAGAATAATCTTCAGTAGTCAAAAACATAAAAATATATAAATGCATATAAATAAATAAAAATAACTAGATAAAAACAGATAAAAAATAATATGTAAAATGGTAAAAGACAAAACAAGAACACCAACTAATTAGCATAAGAGTATCAATTTATCAGATTCAACAAACCCAAATTTCTTCTTATATAAATTTTAGAATATAATCCTTCACACTTGTACTAAGTGATGAATATAAACATTTTCTACTGTCATTTTAGACATATTATTCAAAAAACTTAGTTAATCTGGTGAGCAAACTATATACTACTAATAGATAAATAAAATATATAAAAAATTAAAATTAATAATTTAATGTTTTTGCTCGTCCGTTGTGAATATTATTTTCTAATAATCAAATATTTGCCAAAGTTCGTTGCGAATAATCTAACCATTATCTTAGTTTTCTGACAGAATACCTTATAATTATCTATTATTAGTAATATGATATGTTGTGGGCAAATGTATAACAAATACTAGATCATTAGAAGTTAATCCAAATATAATATTATTCATGAGATAATTCGCCAAGATTGATACGACGCTAAGAACTTAAATGAACGATGCAAACAACAAAGAATAAAACAACGTTTGATAATGTAAACTTGCAAACACAAAAATTTAAGGAGGTTCACCCAAAGATGGCTACGTCCTCCGTCGTGTATAGTTTCTGTTTATATATCAATGAAGTATAAATTACTCTTACAAATGAAGTATTACAATTGTGTAAGAGATAAAACAAAAGGCTATGTGTTTGGCTTAGGGGTTGTGTTTGATGTGTGTTTGAGTGAGTATGAGAGCTCTATTTATAATACTAAGTACATTCAATGACAATTGCTCACTTAATACATGATTAATATTGAATAATGAATGATATGAAACAACCCCAAGAACTTGAAAGGTCGAAAATCAGCATCCTAGGCAAGTCAGAGGAACCGCTCGACCAAAACAGAGAGTTTGCTCGGTCGAGCGGCTCGGCTACAAACAACTTCTGGATGCATTCTGTCTGACCGCTCGACCAACCCAAAGAGCTCGCTCGGTCGAGCGACCATCAGACTTCCTCTGTCAGATTCTGCTCGAGCAAAGTATCTTCCAAGACCCTTTGCACTTCTTCGTTAATCATCATTAACACCAATAATTCTCATAATACTTCACCATAATAAATCACACTTTAACACTACAATCATTAAGTTAACAACTTAATCACCCACATTACCATACTCATTGGATTCCAAAATCCAAGAGTTACATATAAATGCACACATCAATTGTGCACTCAAGTCACACCATTCATGATACCATTCATAACAATTCACAGCAATGGATGAATGATTGAATTATTATTATCATTTTCCTAAAATATATTTGTTATTGTGAGTATTATCTCACCACTTTTTTTAATATCTACTAGTAGTGAGTAGTTTCCGATGGCTAAATGTATCGAAGTTGACTTAATACAATCACAACAATTGATGTCATTAATATTGGATGTATGAAAATTTGTAGACGAAGCATGTTAATAATTGTAGTTTTGTCAAGGTGTAGATATATGATAAGACTTTGGGAGTAATTTCAACATTGCAGCTCAAGTTTGAATCCTCCTTCTTTAATGCATCATACTACTCCAACATCATAATTTCTTCTTACTATTGATATTTTACTCTTCTTTATACGAATATTTTCTCCTTTCTATTCAATTTGCACTATTTTTTATTTTAGTTCGTCCCATTTAATTTATATCATTTTAATTTTGGATAATGGTCCACCGCTTTCTTTTAATCTCATCCATATATTTTAATTTTTTAAAATTTTATCCACACAATTCAATTTTTTTCTTTATTTATATTATTTTTTTAAAAATACACCAATTTTCCTCTGATGCAATAAGTAATATAAAGAGCTAAGTATGTACATGCAAAAAAAACATATTTTTCTTTCACTTTATCTCTCTCTCTCTTAGTATATTATCATAGTTTACTGCTACTTTCTTCCATCCCAATTAAGTTCAAAATGTTTTTTTTTTCAAAATGTTTATTTCTACTCCCTTAAATTTACATTAATTGTTCTATTCATTTTTTTGACAATATTCATCGATCACTCTTAATGTATTTTATTCTAATCTAAACTTCAAAATATAATCAAGTGGGATCTTATTTGATTTGTCTAAATGTAAATTTTATTAATATCAAAATTTTATAATTTTTAACCATTCACAAGTAGAGATATTTAAAATTAAATTAGTTCATCGGATAATATGTTAAAATTAAATGGCACAACTGATATAAATTAGAGGCAATATATGTTTGCTATACATTTGATCTTCTACTTCCTTATTCTCATCCACAAAGATATGATTTGTGATTGTCAATTTCTTCTTATATCATAATCATAAATTTTATGAGCGAAATACATTGAATAACTGAATAATAAATATAATAGACATTTAATCTTTAAATTTTTGGTATTAGTATTTGTCTTCACCTTCTTATAAGACTTGACCTACGTAAAAAATATCAATGCTTGAATTAATGTTGCCATGTTGGTGGAGGGTAAAATAATGTAGACGACCAATCATATTTATATTATTTAAACATTTCTAAAATAAGTGGTTGTTCATGATGAACATTCAAAAAGCAAAGATTATTGTTGTAAGTTTTTCTACCATCTTCATTCAAATTCAAAAAGTAGCAAAGTCCTCCACTTTTTCTTTTAATCTCTGTGTAACCAAAGTCAGACTGTAGATTTTAGTAATAAATTATATATAATCACAATGGGATAAGTCAAATAAATCAACCAAATTAGGTGGCTTAAATAAACAACTTTTATTTGTTTTCATCACTTCCACCAACCCAGACTCTCCCTTAAACTACGAAAAATTTGCTTCCCCATTATGCCTTATTTTGTACAGCATAACAAAAGCTTCAATTATCTACCCATAATTTCACAAAAATATTCATCAATCTTCTATAATATTGCAATTACATGCCAAATCAATAATAATTACTACATGAAAAAATTTATATGGACACTGAACTGATTCGTAACATCTAAACCGAAATCAACCTGATGACCAAATAAATACCACTAAAGCTAGAGTTGTTCAGAGCAGACTCACCAAACCGATATTTACCCGATTTTATAAATTGTAACTAAAACAAATTTAACCAGATCGACTTCAAAAATCAATTTAGACACAAGATCTGATTTTAAGTCGATTTAAAACACTTGATCCAAAATCGTCCCGATGACTTAAATGAACACTTTAACTAAAGACTATTGTAATAAAATGTACAATATTTTTGCCCTATGTTTGACATGTTTATGTTAAATTAGGCTGGACTTATTGTAAATGCCAGCATATTAACGGGGGAACACGAGGTGAACACACTTCATAAACCAAGGAGATATATACCATCCCAAAACCATATGGCAATGGGAAGAAGGTCTCTAATAGCTTATAAAGCGTGCACACCATTTTCAATTTATCGATGTGGGATAACTCATCCCAACACCCCCCTCACATGCGAACCCCCGTCAAGTTCGCATGTGGGAGTAATCAATTAGGGTAGGAACGCCATTCTTTTCGAACCTACCATTTTTAAATTGTTAATCGAACCATCGGCTCTGATACCATGTTAAATTAGGCTGGACTTATTGTAAATGCCAGCATATTAACAGGGGAACACGAGGTGAACACACTTCATAAACCAAGGAGATATATACCATCCCAAAACCATATGGCAATGGGAAGAAGGTCTCTAATAGCTTATAAAGCGTGCACACCATTTTCAATTTATCGATGTGGGATAACTCATCCCAACAGTTTAACCTAACCTAGCTAAGAAGAAGAAAAGGAGAGAGGTCTATGGAGTAGGGTCCGTATCCTAAATTATTTATCCATTGTGTCTAACTGCTAACCCATCCTCCCAACCTTCACACCCCACGCTAGATTATGATGCTTTACTACAATCATAATTTACATCCTTTGAAACAAAAAGGCAAATAGCAGCACATAATCAACACTAAGGGAGGAACTCTAAAGGGGATATAACCAATTAGCGGCAGATAATGCATATATGCGATAAATAGAACAAGAACGACAACTTTTTTGTTATTTATTCAATTGCATTTATATATATATATATATATATATATATATATATATAATAGAGAAAAAACAAAAGTCCACCTAAGCGATGGGCTGGCAACGGGTCATCGTCCTCGCCCTTTTAGCTGCACTGGCAACAACCAGTGATGGGTACGGATCGTCGCCTAACACTGAAATAAAAGGCGACGCCATGGTGCTATTGCCCCCTTTCCTATGTATTCGGTGACGCATTGGCATCCGTTTTTCTTTAGTCCATTTGTGTAGCCACGGCCCATTTTCCTGTCGTCTAACTGCCGCCCAGTCTGATTTTCTCAATTCAGTGATTAAAAGGCGAGGTTAAATGTCGTCGCCCTTTGCCCATTTATTTGTACGACTATAATATCTTTTCCATTTTATTTTCTACAGGTTTTGAAATATTTGTATGTACACATTTATATTATATTGAATATATGAATATAATTTTATTTTCTTGGTGTTTTGAAATATTTGTATGTACACATTTACGTTATATTGAATATTTGAATATAATTTGGGTTTCAGATGAAAAATTGAATTTCAACTGGATCTGTGATGAAAAATTATAGTCCATAATACTTAAGTCAGATTTGAACTAAGAACCACGTACTAGTTTAGTAACAAGTAATTAAAGTTTAGTAATGTTATTTGTTGCCTAGCATAATACTTGTAAATATATTTATCACCTAATTGAAAGATTAACGTTGTTATTTTGTGACAAAAAAAATAAATTATTGGAAAAATAATTTACATGTGAACTTACTTTAAAAAATTAAGGAAAAGTCAACATGGTAACATTGAACTTTCGTAAAATGCCAGTGGTAGCACTTTTGTAAGATTTTTCTACATGATAGCATCCAGTTTATACCTTATCTAAATGTCATAGCACGCATTTTCCGCTTAAATTTTGTCAATTTTTCGTTAAATTCACCATTTTGACGTTTTTACCCAATCAAGTCTTGGTTTTTATCTTTATAATTTGCCTCAAACCATTTTTATGCTCTCAAATGTTTGGTTCACTGTTAAATTCACCCATTTGAATGAAAGCAAACACTTAAATGTTGTAACGTCAATATGGTAAATCAAATATTTGAGAGCATAAAAATGGTTTGGAGCAATTATAAAGACAACAACCAACACTTAATAAGAGTAGAAACGTCAAAATGATAAATTAAATGGAAATTGACAAGAATTTAACGAAAAATGTTATGGCAGTTAGATAAGGCATAAACTGGATGCTACTATGTAGAAAAATCTTACAAAAATGCTACTAATAGCGTTTCATGAAAGTTCAATGCTACCATGTGAAATTTCCCAAAAACTAAAGAGAGGTGGACGACTAACATATAAACTTTATAAGCTACTATTCCTATTTATAATTGATTTTATGATGATACCACATTTAATAATTTACGTGCAATTAATTATCTTTCAGTGTGAGTCTTATTGTGTGGAGGCGAATATTAGATTTGTCACAAACCTCTAAGTGATTATGTATACTTGATCCAGTATATGTTATCCAAGACATTAATAGTTTTATAATATATGTATATTAATAACAATTAAGAATATTGTGTGGTTATTGTCATTAGTTTTATAAGATAATTATAATATAAATATACAAATATAGTAATAATAATGACAATTTAAGGCCAAAATTTGTTTTTTAATATAGATTCATGAGAATTTAAGGCTAAAATTTAACTTAAAATTACGGAGAAAGTAGAAAATAATGAGTAGATTAAACTAAAGTAACAAATAAATGATTTCTTTCTTATCCTCTATTAATTTATTTGTGTATTCTTTCAAGGTATTTTCTTTCGATACAGTATACACTAGTAGATTTAAACTTTTGCATGTACAAACAATCAGAAAAGACAAAGAACATAGGTTATGTAAAAAAAACCGAACATAGATTATAAAACAAATCATTTTCAAATCTAGGTTAACCACCCACAACATTATGCCAATTAATTTGTAGTTCGACATTTTTAATATTTAGAGTATATGAAAGCTTTTTAATTTAGAAAAATTAAAGTAATATCATAACTATAGATAGCATGTAGGTAAATAATACACAATAATTTTTAATATCTTACTAATTTTATATTATTTTGTAAAATTAAATCTTAATGTAAGCAACTAACCTAAATTAAAACTACTACATTTAAATTAATATTCAAGACCGTTTAATTTATATGAGCTACTTTACATATGTCTAATCGTTTAATTATATAAGCTAAGATGTATATGCCTAAAACCACACCAACAAATAAATTAAAGATAAACACTAAAAACATATATGAAATGGCAAAAATATCATGTATTTTTTGCTATTGAATTGGAAGTTTGGAACATTTTCATGTAAACTAAACAAATTAAAACTCCAAAAAAAAAAAATAATAAAATATACGCTTAAAAGGAGACTCTCAGTATTTCGCATAAGACAGAATTCGGGTGAGTTTTTTCTTTTCCTGAAAGATGTAGACAAAATCGTATCTGTTTTACTTAAAAAGGGAGTAAAGAAAATGCACGCAGCTGATACCTGTCTCCAGTAAGAGTCAAACTCCAAGCCTTCTATCTATCTACAAAAATTACTATATTAAACCCAAAAACAAAAAGACTTTACTTTTAATATACTCCATTATTATTATCTTAGGGCAGCAACAGCCATGGGAGCAGCTTCATTGTTAAGATCATCAACAGATAGAGAATTTCTCTTGATAAACTCCAAACAATCTGCAATAGCTTCTGCATAAAATGAGTTGGTACGACCCAAAGATTTTAATCTACAATGTGGTTTTCTTTTTTCTTCTGAATTTATTCCACTTTTCCTGTACTCATTATTACTATTACTATAAATCGAAATAATATTGCAACTATTTCTATTTATATCACCACCTGAATCTCTTTTTTTGAATAATGATTTTACTGCACCTTCATATGATTTTCTCCATTTATATAACACCTTGAAGAAATGTAAGACTCGTACTCGTAACCTTTGAATCGATAACTTCGGCTTTATGTTGACCCGAAACCCTCTTAACCCATTACTGCATCGGGTCGGGCCTGTTACTCTTTTATAGCCCGATTCACCCATTTATATGGCTTAATAAATAAAATTTAAAAAAAAAATAAATAATAAGCTTAGATTTTAGAGGGAAATTATAAAGGGGTGTTTTGGTTTTGATGAAGAGGAGAAGTTTGAAGGAAGGCTTTTAAAGGTTGGGAAATAGAGAAAAAGAGTAGGATTTTTGGTGGGATGTTATTTGGACGGTTTAATTGAAAGAAGGGGGTTTCTTGGGTTGTTCACTTAGAATAAAACAATTTATAGTGATTAATCCGTGTTTACATGGCTTTTGATTTTTTTAATTGCTTTGTTAATCATGTATTGATTATTCTAGTCAAATTTTCAAATGTTAATCATGTAAGGTCTTGACTTGTAGTTAGTGATATTTGAACTTGGATTAGTAGTATTTATGATGTCCACAACTTATTGGTCTCCCTTCCCATAGAAGTCTTGCCTTGTGCTCTATTAGTCTTAGCTTAACAATTTGTGTCTACTTAATCACCTATTTAATTTTTAATTTTTTTTTATTATAGGATAGGCAGAGAGATGATGGGATAAGTGAGAATCGAATCTAAAAATTAGTTAAGAATACGTATTTATAGGCATATCTAGTAAAATATTTCCTCTCTCCGAGCATAACTAACACATATAAACTTACACTCTAGCTATTTAATGCGTTAATTTAAGTTTTAATTATTTTAAGTATAGTTAATTAAAAATATATTATAATAAATTGATATCAAGAAATTTTATATTAAATAGAATTAAATAAAATCTCTTTGATTATATATTAACTTATAAATTATCAAGAATAAAATATAAACTATTATTAATTGATAATGTCAAAACAAATGCAATAGTTTTACTAGCTAGCTATAACGATGGGAGAAATAAATATAAAGATGAATTTCGTAAGAAGGTAAGTGGTCTTTTATGCTAAAATTATCTTTAAAATTATACATAACATTGAACATAATTCTAAACTTATAAAAATGTTAGAATAAAACATATACTCACTGTTCTATATAGACTGTGAATCTTTAAAAAGTAATAAAAATTAACATTATGTATTCTACGTAACGTAATGTTTTTATCGATTATATGTGTAAATTCATTATCAAATTAGATGTTTTATTCTATACACAATTAAATAAATAATATTTAATTTGAAATTTCTACAAATCATCATCATCATTATCCTACCCAATATCCCGCTCTTAGAAAACTAAGGTCAGGTCTGGGGAGGGAAAGACGGCGGCAACTCATACCCATAAAGGAGAGCGCGACCAAAAGAGTCCCCCGGCTCGAAGAAGATAACGGGACATGATTATATGTGAAAGATAACATAGAGGCTGGTAGACCAAGAGGACTTCAGTAATCTAAGACATGGATATGGTGTCTCTAACTGTTCCTATCCCTAGTCAGGTACGCAGAGAGGCTTAACTCATGCAAATCAACTTTTAATTGCTCATCCCAAGTTTTCCTGGGTCTTCCTCGACTCCTTTTACCCTCTACTATGATGCTTTCTACCTTCCTTATAATGGCGTCAAAAGTCTTTCTCTGCACATGATCGAACCACCTCAATTTATTTTCGCGTATTTTTCTAGATATAGGGGCTAGAAATGAAAAATATAATAACATTAAATGGAGGAGGGATCATGAAGACATGAATGGCATTGATCTTTAGTGAAAATGATGGTAATGTATGAAGAGGAACAATTAGGGGACAATTAGGAGACATAGATTTTCACATAGGCTATAGGTAGGGAAATATTGAAGGAATTTGGACCACGGTCATCAACAACCTACACTTCTACATAAAAGATACTTCTAACAATATTTGATGCAGCTATATATGTAAAGAATTTGAAGATAGATGCACCTAAGATATAAACATGAGTCTAGTTGAACTTAAGCTCGATTCAATATTATCATGAAAAGGTTATATATTGTCAAATGAAAGCCCCAATCAACTCGTTTATAATTAGGAGTTCACCCAGTCCGTCCGAATTAATCTGATCTAAAATTAATATAAAATTGGACTAGAGTTTTTAATTTGAACTTTTTTTTATTAGACCAGACTGTTTAACAGTTAACATTCCATCGGATCAAACCAGATTGTTTTACAACGGTTTAGTCTAATCTAATTTACAATTTTTTACTTTTTAAACTTTTATTATGCTAGTCGTTAATGAACATACTCGAATACTCTGATCCATATTATGAAGTATATACTATGGATTATTAGACAATATTACATTTGTAACAGTTTATAACAGTTTAAATCAATTTGTATTTTATTGTTGGTTTTGACTTGTAAGAAGTTTTGTACGATACCGTCTCATTATGTTTCATGAAAAAGTCATATAATTAGCTTATTTCTCTAATCATAGATTAAACTAGTATTTAAATTACGATAAGTTTCAGTTTGATTTGTGGTTTCTGCCAAACATTGTTCACCTAATTCATAACCAAAAGATTTTGAACTAAGTCTAGTATGAGACCGTCTGATGGTGAGACATGTCCGTACAAAGAATCCAGATTAAAAATATGAGTATTTTGATAAGCACAGAGTTAAGTTTAATTTAACTTTTAAATTGACGTGCTAAATATTAACAAATAATTAAAAGTTTAATTTAACTTGAATGAGAAATTAATTACTATTTAAGCTATAAATTGTATATAATTTATAACTATGTAAAGAATAAACTTATAATTAAATAGTGTTACTTTGCAACAAAATTTAAAGACAATGATGTTAATGTGTGACGATGAAAAATTAGAGGACAATATTTTCACGTAGCCTATAGGTAGGGGAAACCGGAAAGTGGATGAGTTTTACTGGACCCTAGTAGCCACCTAGCTAAACGATACTTAAATTACATGTAAATAATTGAAATAAGAGAAAATGAAATATATGTAGATAAAATTTTTTAAAAGTCATGGGGATATTAACACTATAAGAACAAATTGAGACAATCTGTCGTCAAATTTGGCTACATAATGGAGACGGGAAAGTCCCGTCGCCAAGGTTGGCTACGGGCATTTTTCCTCTCCACTCTGTAGCCATTCTGTCTTTAAAGTTGGCTACGAGCATTTCCCGTTTCCATTCCGTCGCCATTTTGTCTCCAAAATTGGCTACGGGTATTTTCCGTCTTCATCCTATCGTCATTAACATTCTGTGAGAATGCAAATTCGCAGAAGGAGGGAGCTTGAGTTTCACTTTCACTTTCATTTTTTCACTTACACCTTCAATAATCTTCAATCTCTTACACTTATTAATCTTTAACTTTCAACCTTCTTCAACCTTCAATCTTCAATCTTCAACCATCAACCTTCAAACTTCAATATTTATTCAACCAGCATCATCCATTTTCGGTTCGTATTTTCTAACAATTTTTAGTTTTTTTTTGTAGTTCATATGTTGTTATTTGATGATTGTTTATATGTAGATTTGTTTTTCGATTTGTATGTTGTTCTTGACTTGTTGGTAAATTTTAGTTTGTGCTTTATGTTTTCTTTCAATTTTTTAGTTATTTTTATTTTTGATAATTTTGGATTAGTATGTTGCTGTACCTGTTGATAATTTTTGTTATTATTAGATTTGTTAGTTTTTCTGTTTATATGTAAATTTTTGTTAAGTTTTCTGTTTATATGATAGTTTTTGTTAATTTTTTTGTTTATATGTTGATTTTTTTAGTTCACATTGTTGTATGTTGTTGGTAGATTTTTTTTTGTTAATTATTGATAGTCTTTTTTTTTATTTTTGTAAATTTTAGTTTTTTTTTTATTTTCTATCCAAATGTTCATCTCAGATTTTTTTGTTAGTTTTTGGATTTTTTTTGTATTTGTTTGTTGGTAATTAGCTGTTAGTTTTTTTTTATTTATTTGTTAAATAATGACTTTTTTTTTGCTAATTTCAGTTTTTTAATTTCATGATAAAAGTCCCGGTGCATTTGGTGGTTCCCATTGATCTCCTAACGCACGTGCTTCAGGCGGCTCGGACGGGTTTTGTATGGGGCGGGGTGGTGGAAATGGTAGTAGTAATAGATGATTTAAATTGTTGTAAATTTTATTTAAAAACAATTTATATGTAAATTTAGTATTTTTATATCAATATAATTAGTTTTTTGCTTATATATATATGTTTTTCGAATATATTTTAATTGTTATTTTAGTTTTATGTGTTTTTATATATTTATTGTTATTTTAATTAAAATAAAACCTAAAATCTAGATTATAAACTCTTAATTTTTATTAATTTATATTAAAACACTTGTATAAATTAATTAATAATATTAAATATTAATAATAAATAATCATATTAGAATGTAAAAGGGAGGTCAGGATATGGCAACGGAATCAAAATCTGACGCAATAAATGGCGACGGAATGGCTACGAAATTTGCATTTGGCGACGCAAAATATGGCTACGGGTCCATTCCGTGTCCATCCCGTCGCCATATGGGTGATGGCTACGGATTGGGTACGAAATGGACCCGTAGCCATCTCGTGTTTTTTTGTAGTGTGATTAATTAAAATAAAAAGTAATAACATTTAAAGGACGAATAAAAACAATATTGGTAAACTCATGAAAATAGTAGAATTAAATAATAAGAATAGTTATAATTATAGAATTTAAAATCGAAAAATGAGTTTAGTAGTTTGTTTCTGTTCAGAAACTGGCGAATTTGTAAAAAGGACTTTAAGTAGGGAGTACCTTTTTTTAGGAAGCGAGATGATTTGACCGCCGTGAATGATGTACCTACAATCACAAAGAAAGACTAAATCGGGGGTTGACCCGGAAAGCCTCTTCGATGCTTATGTCAGACTGGGCAAGGTGAATTTAAGTGGTAGGTATAAGTATGAGTATGAGAGTACACTAGTGGAAAAAACGTCTTTTGCTGCGGTTATTTTGCCATTATTTACTGCGGTTTTGGCCCCCAGCAATTGTAATAGCAGCAAATGTCCTTTTTTAAATGCTGCGGTTTAAAACCGCAGCAAATAAGGAGGGTTATTTGCTGCGGTCAAGGGCAAAACCGCAGCAAATAAGTGGGGCATTATTTGCTGCGGTTTTGCCCTTGACCGCAGCAAATAACTCTATTTTTTTTTTCCTTTTTTCGTTTTATACTCATAATAATCCAATAATAATGTACATTGTAATAACAATGATTAATCCAATAATAAATCAAATGATAATCACAAATAATCACCAAAAATCTCTTTGTAATAATAATCCAATATTAATAATATGTACGTACATATATATATATAATATACATTAAAGTTATATAGTAATTAAAATCTATACTAATTACAAAAATGGCTTTTTCAACTCTTTACAATCCAGACAATGTGCTACTCACAGATACTCTGGATAATCACAGATAGAACGTGATACTCTGGGTAAACAGCAATGCCATCCATATCCGCATAATCTGATTGATCCATCCAGACAATGTGCTCATTCCGTGTTTTTTATGGGCTTGCGAAGAAAGCAAGGAGAAGCTGCTCAGAAGTTCGATGTGCGTGCTACGGTTGATGAGTTCAGAAACTCAACAAATATGTACTCTTACCGGAAACCAGGGATGGATATGCGTGTGTCCCATGTTTTAAGAAATTCACTTCCTGCTTTTGTTTTCCCCAAACGTTCTCGACAATCAATGCCTTAAGTGATGTCCAAGTACGAAGCTCAAGTGTATATCATCTGTGAAAAGAAAGCCAATAAAAAAGCTAAGAACCAAACCAATATATATATCATCTGTGTCTATTATAAAAAGTCAATTATAAAAACAGTACACATACCCTCAGAGCTTTCCTCTTGAATCTATTCATCATGGAAAACTGCTTGAGCCTCGATTTCACAACATCTCCAAGAGGAACATTTGGAGCCTTTTTGGCATTACAAAAGAAACCGGAAAAATTCATGCTTTTTCAAATATTACTCATCAAGTGAACAACAAAGCACAAAGATAGAAGTGCAATAAAGAATCCAATTCACATGGAAATCTACAAGACTCGAACATCTCATTTCACTTCAAGCACCAATTTCACATTCTAAATCGAACACTTTATTTTGAGCGAATATCATGGAAAATCTTCACGAATAAGCGTAGTCATACACTGAGAACAAAATCGAGTCCAAGTAACATGTATTATTCGAAATAAATGTCAACTAGCCCATAATCTAGCCCTAAATATATTGTTAACTTGAAAAATCAACACAAGCTATCTACATTCTAGTTCTGAATATAAATAGTGAGCCAAAGAGCTCAACAATGAGCTTGTACTATATTGAATTCTTTCTAAAGCTACATGACACAAGCACTCGGCTATGTTGCATGGAAAATGCAAGTTTCTTCACAAAGGAAATTCATGTTTATGATAATTAAATGTAAGCCTCGACAACTTTCCCTATAATGAGCTACAACAACATGACTCAATAAGAAGCAAAAGAAACCCACTTACTCCAATACTACACCAGAACATTAAATAAAAACAGCTATCTAAAACTTAATCTACTTGTGGTGAAAACCAATCGAGTCCTATGATATTAATCATTTGAAAGATATTTCATCTTTGAAGCATTGAAAATACAACTGAAACGGCAAAGCTTAGACTAATTATAAATTATAATCCATAACTTTCAATAGTCCTCAGAGGTAAAATAGCAGCAGCACTATACTATTCCACACGATAACACCTCATAATATGCAACTCAACACCTCACTTTTGATGTTTCCACACATTGCCACACCAGCAATTTTGAGCCTTCATCAAAGTGAATTTACAAGACTAATTACAAAATCAATGCATTAGGCAACACTAAACAGACAATCAAATCTTAATCAACTTATCCAATTCAACCAAATAATGTTGCAAACTCAAAAAAAAAAAGCACAATGCAACTTCAATCAAGTAAAATTTGATTAAAAAAGTGTAGTATATAATGAACCAAAAAAGGGGTAAAAAAAATTGAATGGAAGAATCAAGATTAAATACAAATAAATGAATAAAAAAAGGATTAAATGAAAAGCGAAACCTCTTGTTTCCATGAAGGAAGAGTACGGAGCTGAGAAGAAGCTTCAGCGACGGCCTTTTTCTTGCGACTGATGACATCCTCTTCTCTTCAGCGAAACCTATACAATGAAAAAAATTAGTATAAAAAAACTAAATCCCTAAAACATAATGAAGATGAAGAATTTAAATTAAGCTTGAAAAAATAATACCTTGAAGAACAATACAAGAATGTTCGATAATGAAGTTTGAAGTTTGAAGAATGTTCGATGTTTGAAGTTTGATAATGAACAAGAGAAGTTTGAGGGAATTCTGGAATGGAACTGCTGTTTTGAAGAAGATGATGATGCATGTTCGATGTTTGAAGAAGTCTGGAAAGTTTCAAGAAGCTTAAGGGTTTGAAGAATGTTCGCGTGCGTTTGTTTGTGGTAAACTGGTAATGAAGTCTGGAATGAAATTCTGAAAAGTATGAAGAAGCTGAAGGGTTTTATATAATGAGGAGAATTTGCTGCGGTCAATAGGATAAACCGCAGCACTAAATGAAGTTGGTAAAGAAGTCTGAATCAATTAACGTTATTTGCTGCGGGTAATGATGAACCGGAGCAATTGCAAGCTATATTTGCTGCGGGCAAGAAACAAACCGCAGCAATTGAAGGTGCACATGTGTATTTGCTGCGGTCGAGGCACAAAACCGCAGCAATTAAGGGTTCTTTTTTTTTTCTAATTCTTTTTTCTAGTTATTGCTGCGTATATTCAAAAACCGCAGCAAATGATAAGCAACAAATACGTTTTTTTCCACTAGTGGTAAGATTGCGTAACTTGATTTTCGTAGAATAAGGATCTATTTATTAGGGTTTTAATGCAAGAATCATAATTGCTGATTGGTTACTTCAGGAGTGCTGCCTCATGGAGCACATGATCACGGAAGTGACATGGTGGACAATAGTTACCTGAGATAATGGGTGGTTACACTGTGAAGTGTCTTGAACATGGTGAAAGTGGAAAATTGTTGTGTGATATCGAATTGAGATAAACAGACAACTTTGACTGTCATGACAATATTAACTTTCACGGCTAATGTTGACTTATAGATTTGACCTCTGATCTATTTAACAAGAGTATATTGGATATCTTATATATATCAGATATTTAATCCCTAACATAGTTGATTATGATGGAGTTCAACTAAATATTGTCATAACTCACTAACTCAGAAAGGATGTAAATAGTTTAAGTACACATCAATTGGTTCATAAGCTTACTACTCGATATATAAGAAATGTCATTTATTATAAATTTATAACAATGTAAGGTTGGCAATACTTTCAACGAAAATGATGTACGTGAGTGTTAGTGTATTTATGTGAAGAGGTACAATAATTTTAACATAGGCCGTAGGTACTAGGTAGGGAGAGACTGGAGGAACTATATTGTATGTAGCATACTAGACCTGGTGTCATGTGTACCTAGCTTTAAGATTACGTGTTTATTTTGATGTTTATGTCTTAGAATTTGAAGTTGATAGTGCTCATGAAAAGAATATAGTCAAAGTTTAAATCAATTCGTTCATAAAGAGTGGCGGATTTAGAATAAAAATAAGTATTGTCAATAATTTAAATAAAAAGCAAAAATTTATGAACTGGTGATACAAGTATTGTTACTTGATTACAAGTAGATAATGAGCTTCCATTTGGGACTTGTTTCATTATGAAGTTTGATGGTAGTTGTTACTAAACACGAATTCGCGTCAAGGTGGATATAATTGATGTTTTGTTACTTAAACTAAGTTTAGATTATAGAAGAAACAAGTGGAGTACTGATTGAAGAGTTTCGGTCAATAACGAGTTTAGTCTCCACTGAGACTGACATTAATCAAGATCGAGATTAGTATGTTGTGGAAGACAACAAACTTTGGGTCTTGGAGTCTCAGGCGAGACTAAGCTATATAATCTTGAGAGAGACTATCTCAATTTGGTCGAAATTTATTTTCTTGAGAGTAGTAACTTCTGTGGTGTTGAGTCTTGGACACTTCTATGGTATTGAGTCATTGGGCGAATGTCTTGAGTCTTTGTCAAGACACCCCTAGTCTTTGATTAATTTCTTAAAACCTTATTACTCTTTGTAAAAGGGTATTTTATATAAACACGTCCAATTGCTTAGGTTTGGGGTTAAGAAGAAGAATTAAAGTTGAGAGCCACATAAATGAGAGTTTGGGTGATAGACAAAATTCTCTGTATCATCTTGTTTCCAATATTCTTACATAGTGAAATTTGTTATCGGTGCCTTGTAAACATAGCTATTAAATTGATAGTGAATCACGTTAAATTGTTAAATTCTTAGTATGTTATTTTCTTATTGTTGTTTATAGTTTTATCGCTTTGTAATTGTTTTTTGTGTAATTGTCTCCGCTATCCACAAAACAAAAGGTTATATTTCTTTTTGTTCTAATATAATTTTTTTTTTTTTATAAAAATTCAGATTCTATTTTTATTAAATAACCTTTTGTTTGGTTAGTGTAGGACTTAGATTGTAATATTTTATAGTTTATTTTTACTAAAGAAAATTCGTAAGAGAAGAAGATTGAACTAGTAAAAGGATTTTTTTTTTTTTGTTATTGTTATATATATATATATATATATATATATATATATATATATATATAATTATGAGTATACGTTCTCTTTATAATAAAATAAAAATATGTCAAATAATTAAACCTTTAAAAATTCACCGACTATTACCCTTTCACCGAACTATAAATTCAAAAATCACGTACTAATTTTTACACTAGAAGTCGCATAATTATGAGGTTAATAATAACGAGTTAGGTTGGAATGAGGCTGATTTCACGTGTAACAAGAGATTTGTTTACATATTTTATCTTGGTTTTTGGTACTTAATTTGAGATAAAATCCAACAAAAATCCTTTTGGAAACAATATAATATGCATAATGGTAATGGGGAAGGGACAGAGCTAAGATGCATCGCAAAAACAAGAAGCAGACAAACAGCATCTTAGCTACCAAGGTAGTGTTCAACAATTGGTACATACTATGATCATCAAATCAATCTTAATTTTATGTTTCCTCGGTTATTATAACGTTTCATTAACTGCATTTTCCATGGTCAGATTCATAATTTACTTTGGTTAGGTTAATGGGCTGGTTAGAGGACAAAATTTGATGAATTTTCTGGGTTACAAAATTATATGATCCCCTAATATTATTTTCCTTCATTTTTATTTTAGTTTACACAAATAATTCTTAAATGAAATGGTCTCATGATGAGACCATCTCTTTAAAATTAATTCATGTATATTTACTGTGTTAAAGTAATCACTTATAATATTAAAGTGAATAACTATAGAAATACGTTAATTATTTGAATCCGTTTTATGGTGAGACGGTCTTTTTCAAGACAAGTCGACTAGTTTATTCCAATAAATTCATCTAAATTCTACTTTTGGATATAACGACTTTATTACTTTTATTCTTTATATTCTCTTTTATTTCTAAATATCACACGACTTTTAAACGTGGCATGAATTTGTATTTTTGTTGAACTAACACGACTATCATTCATATTATCATACTCCCTCCTATTCAACTTATGTGTCCCGTTTCTTTTTATGGTCAAGTCACCTTAATTGTCCCATTTCTATTTTTGGTATTGGTTTTTGACTTTTATGCCCTTAGTAGCTTTATCCTATTTTCAATTATACCCTCCATTACCCATATTAATTTTCCTCCCTTACATTAAAAACTCATAATATCACTCTCTTTCCTACCCTTAGGGTCCCACTTTTGACTCTCCTTAAAATCTGTGAAAAGTCAAATAGGACTCCTAAGGTGAATAGGAGGGAGTATTATTTAATAAAAACTTGGAAAATGATACATGTCATGTTTTAAGATAGACTGCCAAATGTAATAATTAATATTGGTGGACTTAATTTGCTTACATGTATAATTATTTATAATTTCTCTCTCAATACCTAAAATAAAATATTCAAGAATATAATACTCCCTTATACTTTTTATGACACTATTCATCTACCGCTTTTAATTTATACTTTTATTCTTAATCTAGACATCAAAAGATAGTTAAGTAAAATCTAGTTTGATTCGTCTCAATGAAATTTTTATTAATTTCAAATTTTGGTAATTTTAATTTTGCATTAGATTAGTGCATTGTAATTTTATTAATATCAATTTTATTGAATTAGTGCATTAGATAATGTATTAAAATTAAATGGGACAATTGATGTGATTTGGAAGAAGTATATAGTTGTGTGTGGAGTACTCTAAATGACAAGAAATCCGCAAAATAAGGTAATTCTTGAGGTAGAAGATTTACATATATTGAATTTAAATAAAGATTAATTTTACAAATTAAATTAATTTCAACTTAAACTATACAAATAATGAAATTACATGGTTGCTTCGTATCAAATTAGTAGGTTCTATATATTTTTCATATTAACATTATCAGAGAATGCATTTTGTCAATCGGAGATAACGCAATAAAATAAATTGGCCTAAAGTTCAACCAAATGTTTGCAATATGCCATGTAATTCAGTCAATTAAAGGTAGAGTGATCAAAATACAACCTTACTAAATAATATTTTTCTTATATAGAAAATCACTTTGTTAAAACATATTAAAGTATACACAATTAGTCAATTGATTTTTCATTTTGGGAAATACTGATGAAAAATATCTCTTAAGCAAAATTAATTAAATTTTTCTATATTCATTCGTATATTTATAACATATATATAAGTTTATAAAAAATCAATATAATTTATATTACTTTTATAAATTTTATAATAACAATGTATATTCTTTTACAATTATATTTAATTTTTATGTATATCTTTCTATTAATAATTTCGTGAGCTTTATAATAATACGGCATAATAAAATTTAATATTGATGTAATCGTTAAGTAGACTCGAACGTAAATTACAATGCTGATATAAATTAAAGTATGGCCACAACATTACCCGATAAGCATAAGCATATTTTATTCAAACAAAAAAATAAACGAGTTTTGATAAGATTCGCATTTTCTTTACATATCACAATCAAAATACGACATCAAAGTATAATAAATTTGGTATTATCGTCACCCTTTTCATTTTATCGTCATCGCTATATTAATGAAATAACGAATATACCTCTGGACTTAAAATAACAACAACAACAACAACAATAATAATAATAATAATAATAATAATAATAATAAAATAAAAATAATATTTAAAAAAAATAATAACAATAATAATAATAATAATAATAATAATAACAATAATAATAAAATTAATAATAATAATAATAATAATAATAATAATAATATAATAATAATAATAATAATAATAATAATAATAATAATAATAATAATAATAAAAATAATATTTAAAAAAAAATTTAAAAAAAATTAAAAGGGGTCGCGCGCTTTAAATTATTTTTTTAATTTTTTTAAAAATTATTTTTATTATTATTATTGTTATTATTATTATTATTATTATTATTATTATAGTCCAGGGGCAATTTCGTTAATTTATTAAATAAGGGGTGACAATAAAATAAAAAGGATGGCGATTTTTAAGAATCGTGTAAAATTATAATTCTTTTTTGCCATCCAGTCCAGAATATGTACACCACATTCAGTTCATTCACAGGATCGAATTTGTCAGATTAAGAATTTTAAAACAAAATAACACTTGATAGCCACCAAGTAAATAAATTGACTTTTGTACATTTGTGGATTACACAGACTCTACACCTAACTTTTTATAGTTGTTTATAATCGACAGATTCCGATCGTATTAATAAAACGTTAATTATAATAAATTTGACCAAGTTCATTTGCCAAAGGGTTTAAGAGTGCCTGATAGATTTAATATTGGCATCACACCGAACAATATAGTTAAATTCAGTTTACAATTTGAACGGTATTAAGTTATCGTCAAACAATAATATAACACATAATTAGAGACGAAAGGCTTATAAAATTAAACGGGTTTCACACCGCATAATATGAAAAGTAGATATATATATATATATATATATATATATATATATATATATATATGAAAAGTCGCGGTATAGGTATGAATTTGATAGGTAGTGAGTAGAAATATATATGAAAAGTCTTACTTACCATGGGTAGTGGGTAAGTGGTGAGTATGAGGTATTACCTAAGTTGCACTAAAACGGACACGAACACAGACATGGACACGACACGGGTACGAAAAACGCCAACTTAAAAATGGCGGACACGGGGACACGAAAATGGTAATATAATAAATATATCAAATTAAAGATAATTTTACAGTCTTTCATTTGATATATGTAAATAAACACTTTAAAAACATAAAACTCACATAAAATTTAAATAAGTACCAAATAAACAACATGAGTATTTAAAAATAGTCATACAAAGCAAATCAAAGAAAACCAAATAAATAGGTAAATTTAAGTTTGATCATCACACATCATCCATATGACATCCATCATCATCCTCCGCTACAAAAGTAGTTTCCAACTCGAGCTCAACAATCGAACTTCGAATCGAGGCTTCGTCGCTTCGAGGCTCGAGCAACCCACAGCAGACAGCAGGCAGCAGGCAGCAACACCGACAACGTCTGTGATGGTGCAGGCAAGAAGCAGCCGGCGCCCGGCGGTGGCATGGTGCGGCCGTGCGGGAGGGCGGCAGCGACTGGAGGAAGAGTTTTTAGGTTTAGAGTGAGAGAGAGTGCGGGTCTGCGGGAGGGAGTAATTGAGAGAGAGTGAAAGACAATTTTTTTTAAAAAAAAACACGTGGGGCACGTGTCCCTTCCGTGTTCGTCGCGTGTTCTTTTCGTGTCCGTCGCGTGTCCTTGCCGTGTCCACATGTGCGGAAAAATATTAAAATATTGGACACTTCATTAGGCGTGTCGGACACGAATTTTCGCGTGTCCGTCATGTGTCCGACACGCGACACGCAGGTCCAGAGGCGTGTCTGTGCTTCCTAGGGTATTACTCGCTCCATATCCACCTGCCCAACCTCATACCCAACTGCCCCATCTAACACCTACTCACTCCACACCATAGTCATTCGCCATATATCTTCAATGTACTAATTGATATCAATTATATATAATTTTTATTAAAAAGTATAGACAACATAAAAATTAATGATATTAATTTTATTTTATTATATTATTTTTTCAAATAAAATTTAATGTAAAATTAAGTTTGTAAGGATTTATGGAATATATAACGCGGACTTGGTGTAAATGTGAGGTGGATATAAGGTGGATATACCCATCATGGATATACTCAGTTGGTCATAATGGATAGAGATGAATTCGAATCCATATCTAAGTGGACAGACATGGATATGAAAATTTTATACATCATAAGTGGAGAATAGAAAATTTTAAATAAATATGGGTATAAAAGAAGAGCATACCGCGTGGAACTATCCATTTTATCATCCTACGCATAGAATAATCATAGGTAGACCGTGGTTTTATGCTTATTTACACATAGAAGCAAGTACAGATAATATAAAGAGATAGGTGGATTGTTATTTTATGCTTATTTACATGTTATAATTTTGATTCTTCTAATACATGGATAAATCATGATAAATACATTTATGTAAGAGCTTCCTTAATGTTAAGGACATGAGATGGAAAACTACATGATATTGAGTCTTTCCGTGAGGGGTCAGGAACTAAGGGGTAACTCTAAGACATAATGAACAACACAAATAGTTGTGTTGTGAGAGATCGTTTCTTTGAGAGACCAATTCTAATTGGGCCGATCTATTATATATTTTTTTAAATATTATAAGTAGTCATTAAGAATGATATAGTAGACATTTAAGATATTGAAAATAGGTATTAAGAATAAAGTAAGTAAACATTAAGGATAATGTAAGTAGATATTAAGAATACGATAAATAGACATTAATTTTTAATGAGTTGGGCTTGAAATACAACTCTCAAAGAGACTAGCTGAATGAACAATGTCGTAAAGTATATAAAAACTCTTGATTTTCTGGAGAGGGACACAGATGATAATTTCTTCATGTATATAGAAAAAATTTATATTATTTGTGTTAAATTTAAGTGATTACAAGTGCAGATATTAAAAAATTGGATTGGTATCTAAATTTGGAGGAGTAGGATTAGATAGGGGCGATATCACTAGGACTTTAAAATTATGCTTAAGAAAATTTTGCTTCGATTTAAAATTATGTGAAAATTGGGTTACTCCGAGGAAAATTATGGAGGTCTATGTTTTCTTGGGTGTGGATTAGTATTATCATTGAATTATTAAAGATTTTATTTTATTTTATTTTTATTTGGTATATATTGACTAAGATTACATTTGGGCGAACAAAGAATAACGTTTTTTTTGTTTTTCTTATATACTAAATCTGATTTGACTATATTTATTTATATTAAAAGCTTCAAACTAACTTCCTAAAGTTCAGGTTAAGTAAAAAACCCTAGCTGATAATAAGGAGGCCCTAACAAACTTTCTATAAGATATATTTTAATTTATATCTTATTTTCCTAACACTCCCCTTCAAGTTGAGTCATGGGATCTTTCACACTCAACTTAAATAAAACTTCTTTAAACATCTTGGTTGACATAGTTTTAGTCAAAATGTCTGCTAGTTGATTTTTTGTTTGTACATACGGAAGACTTATTATTTTAGCATCTAAGTTGTCTTTATGAAGTGTCTATTGATATCCTCATGTTTAGTCCGATCATGTTGTACTAGATTTTCAGAAATACTAATAGCCACTTTGTTGTCACAATATAATCTAAAGTTTTTTGTGGTTCAAAACCAAGCTAGGATAGTAATTTCCTAAGCCATAGAATTTCTGTTACGCCTTTTGCAAGTTCACTAAACTCTGCTTCCGCACTTGATAAAGCTACTAGTTTTTGCTTCTTACTCCTCTATATCACTATGTTTCCTCCAACTAGAGTAAAGTATCCTAAAGTAGATTTCCTATTGTTCTGATCTTCACCCCAGTCTGCATCAGTATAGGCATGAAGTTCTACGTTACCTTTTTTCTAAACCCAACCCCTCTTCTTGGCGTTTTCTTTAAGTACCTTAGAATTCTGTAAATAACATCTAAGTGTTCATCTTGAGAACTATGCATAAATCTACTTACCACACTTACTGCATATGCAATATTTAGTTGTGTCTGGGAAAGATATATAAGCTTTCCTACCAACCTTTGATATTGAGTTCTATTTACCATTTTCCCTTATTTTCTTATTTGTAATTCATGGTTCATCATCATAGGTGTGTCTATAGGCTTGCAATCTAACATCCCAACTTAGTTAAGAAGTCAAGAATATACTTTCTTTAGGATATAAAGATACTTGTTTTTGATCTAAGAACTTCAATCCCAAGAAAATATTTGAGTTTTCCAAGAACCTTCATCTTGAACTCTTGAAATAATTTTTCTCGTAGTGATTTTATTTATTATACATCATCTCCAGTAATAATCATGTCATCAACATAAATAATAAGACAACTGATTAATTTACCTCGTTATTGAATGAACAAGATATGATCAGAATTACTCTATTGATGACAGAGTCTCATTACCGAAGTAAACCTCCCAAACCACGCTCTTGGAGATTTTTTTAATCCATATAAAGCCTTCTTTAACTTGCAGGCTTCCCTAAAAGTAAAATCTTGGGAAAAACCAAGAGGAGCTTCCATATATACTTCTTCATTAATTTCCCCATGTAAAAAATTTTACATCGAATTGATGTAGAGGCCAGTCTTTGTTGGCTGCAATTAAGAATAGCACTCAGATACTGTCAATTTTTGCTATTGGTGAGAAAGTCTCGGATTAATCAATACTATAAGTTTGAGTATAACCCTTAGCCACAAGTCTTGCCTTATATCTTTCAATTTTCCCATCAGTTTTATATTTAACAGTAAAAACCCATTTACAACCTATAGTCTTCTTCCCTTTAAGAAGAATACACATTTCCCAAAGCATCAATCTCATCTTGCATAGTCTTTTTTCCAGTTTTTACTTTTGAGAGCTTCTTCAATTATAGTAGGATTTTTTTCCGAATATAAGGCAGCATTATAAATTGTTGCCCCTTGTGTTAAGCACCCCTTACATATAGCGTTAATAGGATATTTTGACCATTGCGCCTCATATTTAAGATTAAATCTCCTAAGAGGAATTCCTCTAGTGCTTCTGGGTGGTAGTATATACTATTCTTTGTTTTGTTCTGTTTCTACTTGATTAATTTCACACGTACTTTCTGGACTATTCTCATCATGTGGACTATTTTTAACCTTTTCAGCATTCATATTTTGAAATTTAGATATATTTTGATTCTCAGATAAGATGTCGATAGACTGTAGAGTAGAATCATCATTAGCGTTGTTGGCATTTTGTATTTCCAATTTGTATTTGTTCTTCTAGATCAGAACGAACTAGATATGTTAACCAACTTAGATCATCCGAGGTAATCTCCCCATGAGATGTAAGATGGTGATAAAAGTAATATTCAATTTCCTTGCTCTTATCAGTTGTAATGGAAGCTTCATCTTTTTTCCCAATTGTTTCTCCATGAGTGTGTGATATGTTGGCTTCCTTTTTATGTTCCGTTTCATTCTTCTTTGAATTCGGTCACCAATCTGGGTAGCCAACTATCTTGAAACAATCATCTTTAAGTCTTACTTTACCATAGTGGGTGCACTATAATTTACTCCAGTCATCTTCTCGATGGTGAATTCGGTCCTCTTGTCGACGGTGACTTGTTTTGGTACCCATACCTTTTGGGCCAAGTTCAACCGCTATTCCCGATGATTCAAACTCAGATGAGGGTTTTTCCGATCTTATAATGCCCTGGCGTGAGATCTCCCTTTTAATGGTTGCATAAGCATCCTCTACGCTTTACTATCTGCCGCACACGATACCTCTTCTAGTCTTCTTCACCATTTTCATATTTTTAAATTCTCTCTATCCCTTATATACCCCATGATTTGTCTTTTAGGAATTATGATAAGTTTTCGTCTTTCAGATTTTAATAGTTTGTCTTTTAGTATTTGAATTTTATATAAAAAAATTATTCTAAAACAAACAAAACACATGTTTAAGGAAATAACAAATCGGATATCCGTTTTTCGATCCGATTAAATCGGGTATCTGGAATTCTGATATTCGATTTTAACCGGGTCGAAACTCGGTCGCATTTTTAGATACCCAGATTTATGGATCCGGGTTGACTCGGTACACGGTTTTGAATACCCCTAATAAATAGATCAACTTATTAGGGTTTTTATCAACTTTTAATGTTAGCAATTGTCATGATAGGCTTCATACAATGACTAAGCAACTTTAAATGATTCATGATAAGATGAAAGTATTTTAGAGCGCACTGAGTCATATGAATTTAAAATTGCAGTATTAGTGAGGAAGAACTTCTTCAGTGAGTTTCTATTATGATTGATGCAATGTGTTTTGGTTACGTTGAAATATAAGCCCATAATTTATTTTTTTAATAGTGTGTTTGGGAAGGTTGGTGGTTGGCATTTCGTTTACCTTGGTCACCCCTTTGATATAAATCGGTAATTTTATGTTTTGAGCACTTTTGGGATTTAAAAGTGCTTTAAAATAGAAATTGGTATGATGAAATAGTGAAATTTATTTCCGAAGGATTTTGGCACATTCTTAATGCAACAATGATGTCAAAAAATTATTTTCCAAGTATTTTCTAAACTTTCAAATTAAAAGTGTTGGTACAATAGTTGTATTGTAGGGTTTTTTATTGGGTTTTGAGTTGTATTTTGAATTTTCTTGGAAAATTGAGTAGAATTTTGTATGTTAGTGTGGAGTGTGTGTTAAATATTTTTAGTAGTAATTAAAAATTGAACACTTTTATACGAAACATGTTTTTACATGTTTCATTTGTGTATTTCTCAAAAAAATATAAATATATGGTTATGAATAGGGATGACAACGGGTCAGATCTGGACTGGGTTCAGATGGTTCGGATCCAAATCCTTTTTCACAGGCAAGATTCAGATCCGGATCCGAATCTGGATCCGCGAATTTACGTTTTTAGGATTTGAAGTCGGATCCATGGATTCTGCAGATCCAATATCGGATCCGATTCCAAAACGGGTCCAACTTATTTTGGCATCTTTAAATATGAATTTTGGATAGTATTAACATTGCTATAGAAGTATAGAGTTATTTTCATTGACTAATGATAATCATATATAAAACTACGTAATCTATCATCCAAAATAACATTAAACAATTTAAACTTCAGAAATTTACAAGCTACTATAAACTCTACCTACTAAATAACCAATGAAGATACAACACCTAACATTCAGATTATTCATTGTTAATCAAAAACATATTAAGAGAAGAGTTTCAAATTGGCTAGAAATTTACAGACTACACAGATGGTCAAGAGATTGATCTGGTGAATAATTGCGATTAAGAAGATAAATGGAAACAAAATCATATTTATTGCTTTCCAGAATCATAGTTCACACTTTTCCAGATCGACATATCAGTTGATAGTTACTACATCATGTTTAATTCAATACGAGAATCACAAACGAATCATAAAGGTCCACGGTCCGGGTATTTTTTTGAGATTCGGATTCAAATTCATCAATTTAAAACGGATTCATACCCAACCCGAATCTAACAAGTCTAAAAATTTTAGGACCTAGAACTTGCAAAAATGGATCCAGGACGGGTCTAGGATCTATTGCCATCCCTAATTATGATTGTATTATAAATAACCAAAACTTTGAGTACTTGAATTGTTTCTCAATAATTATATATTGAATTATATTGTGAACATTAGAGTATGATGATATAGAGTGTTTGAGTTGGTTTCATGGTTATAGATTGGGGGTATATTTTACTTGTCAAGGAACCAACTCAACCAAAAGCTTAAGCTGATGGTTGAGGCCCCAAGATATGTTATATACTCTAACACGCCCCCTCACACGATACCCCATTGGGCTAGAAGTGTGGATGCGCATAGACGCTGAATATTCCACTTTAAATGAGGGGTGGTTGAGATTCGAACCCGTGACCTCTCACGTTGGCTTCTGATACCATGTCAAGGAACCAACTCAACCAAAAGCTTAAGCTGATGGTTGAGGCCCCAAGATATGTTATATACTCTAACATTACTTTGTAAGGCTACGGCTTCAGGATCACCACGAGAGTGTACACACTTAGCTAAAGCATCTTGTATAGTTCAATTCGTTTTGGCGAAGATGCGCCCACCTCTTGTTACTTATATCAAGTTTGGAGTGGCTTAAATGCCTTATAGTTTGAAAACCAATATTTATTGGTTGATGGTTGAAATTCTAGTGGATAATAACTTAAGCTGTTTTTTCCTTCTACATACTATATACAATCTTTAGTGAAGAACTTAAGCTGTTTTGGAGGTCGTTGGTGCTCTTAAGTTGCGTTAGTAGACTTGAACACTAACTTCACTTTGTCCACGGCTTCGGATTCAACATACTTTTAAGTTAATTTGTCTAGACTATCTAGAGAGAACTCGATCAAGGATTATTAGTAAAAAACTTTAATATAATCAGGTTTAATATTTATGAAGTAACTTCCTAACGAACCATAATCCGACTCGAATCATAACTTATGAAACAAGTTGGTTTTATACGAACAAATACATTTACCTTCCTTCATTCTTATCACTTCCAGTAGAGCTATTATAGTTTGTTCTACCTTTAACATAAAATTCACCATCTGTGCCATGAGTCTCTAGTGATAAATGATTATTAACTCTCTTAATGTTATAGCATTTTTTACATCATCACAACTTAAAATTCTCTACCATGTAACAAGATCTATGAAAGGTTTTGCTAGAGGATGGTAAAGAATGCAATAAGTATATAGTTAAATCCTCATTATCAAGGTTCACATCAATATTGCACCCATCACAATTGTGAAAAAATCATCAAGGTGATTTTAAGAGATTTTACCTTCCTCCGACCGAAAATCATACAATCTACTTTATAAGAAAAATCGATAGTAACACTTTTGGCCATATGCACTAACTTCAACTTGTCCAAAATACTATTGGTAGTCTTCTCTTTAAACACATCCGTCAAAACTTCATTTGAGAGGAATAACTCGATTGCATTCAATGCCTTGTAGTTAAATTCCTCTCATCTTGTAGAAGAAATTTTCATCGACTTCCTAGAAATTTCATTTATTGCCTTTTGCGATAACATTTTGGATAAAAATAAATTTTGTTTTAACTTGTCGAGTATTACAAATTTTGGTTTCTATTAAACTTTTCAACTTCATAATAGCCACGTTTCATCACCTAAAGCAACCAAAAACTTACAAAATCATTACTAAAACCTTCCTTCTCTAATACCAATAATTGTGAATAGAGAACTCAAAGCTAAACAATCAATCTTGAGTTGCCCAAGATTAACGGCAAAGCACTTGATTGTTGTGAAAAACCACAAAATTAGAAAGTAGGGATTGAAAGCAAGAAAAGTAAAATTAATGCAATCATTCAACATCAATGTTTGTAGAGGTATACCCAATGTGGACTACTTCCTCCCTATGCCTAATTATGTATATTAATTGTTGCATAATCAAGAATTCTTGAAGAACTCAATGGAGGTTTACAATGAAGGTTAACTAAGAGTTGGAAAACACACTAAAACTATATTTGGATAGCAACTTTGGAGAGCAAAGAAAATACGAAAATAGGAAGGGGGAAGGAAAAGGAAGAAAAGAGAAATAAAAGGAAGTAACTCTTGTTTGTTTAAGAAGGAATGTCAGGGAAAGAAAAGAAATGAACGTTTTTCCTTTAAACCTTTCCAACTTTGGAGAGATACAAACCTTATGTAACACCCCGTTAAATAATCGATTAAAAAAATTTAATTATTAATAAATAATTAGTCGATTAAATATATTAAATAGTTATTTGAGTATACCTTTGTTGCACATGTGTTTTGTCGCGTAAAAAGTTTATCGCGTAACGATAACAACTAAACCGAACAATAAAGTAATTAAATAAAAAAATTTATAAAAAAATAAAGAAAAATCACAAAGTGGCCGGTTGCATTGGGATGAATTGGAGGGATTTGTAACTCCTTCCTAAATGCCAATTAAGTGGCATTAAGGCTAGCTAATTAAGGGGAGATTTAAGTGTGCGTAATTAGGCTTTGAAGGGTCCAAAGACATTTGCAATTCACTAAAAAATTTAGAAATTTTCTTCACCATTTTAGATCCATTTTTTTTTACCATTTTAAAGAAAAAGAGAGAAAAGTGAGAACAAAATCTTGAGTGTTGTGTTGTTTTGGTGTTCGATTGGGCAATTTAATATATGTGTGTGTGTAGGGCTGAACAGAGTTTGGTCTAAACCGTAAACCAAACCGGACCAAACCGTAATTTAAATATTTGGTCTGGTCTACGGTCTAAATGGTCTGGTCTGTTTTTTATTAAAAAAAACGGTTTCCGATCTGGTCCCGGTTTTAAAATTTTCAGACCAGACCGGACCGTAAAATCGTAATAGATTACGGTCTGGTGAAAACTGTAAACCTTAGACCGGAACCCGTAATTTTCATTTTATTTAAAATTTTAAATGTTACTATTATAACATTATGATTGGGTTTTTTTAATCTCTGATTCTGAAGCTCTTCCTCGATCCCTTCTCCTTCTCACTCGTTCCTTCTCGTTCTCCCTCGATCCCTTCTCCTTCTCCCTCGATTCCTTCTCCTTCTCCCTCGATTCCTTCCTTCTCCTTCTCCCTCGATATCTCTGAAGACTCTGATTTCTCCTTCACCGTACCAGATGACAGATACCACTCTCTAGGTCTACACTTCGATACCTGCTGTGCTGTGCTTCTGTGCTTCTTCGAGGCTTCGACGCTCCTCCTTCAACACTTCACCACGAAATCAAGTGTAGAATCTCATAATGTAAGTATATTGGTTGATTTTTTGATTTTTTAGGGTTTTTTTTATCAGTTTTTGTTTAAATTTGAAGATGAATGGATTGCTTCTGGTGGTTATGGACGAATGAATTGCTTCTGGTGGTTATGTTAATCCTAAGAAAATGCAAGAAAATATTGATATGTTGAATGTTAATGTTAATATCTTCATCAAAAGTCTTTGATATTTTGATATGTTGTTGATATTCTAGACTAAATAGATTGTTGATATTGATTGAAAACAGAATAATTGGAATATATGTGAAATATTCTTTGAAATGACAAGTTGTAACTTGTAAGTATTGGTGGTTCAATTGTAGATTATCGTTTGATATTTAAAATTTGTAATGTTTCGGATTTGGTGATGTATTTTGTTTACAGATTATCGTTTATCTTAGATTCTCAATTAAAAAATACAAAAAAATAAAAAAAAAAAACCGTAGACCAGACCAGTGGTCTGGTCCGGTCTGGTGTCTTGACTGGTCTAAAAAATTTTCAGACCAGAATTTCTGGTCTGGTCTGATTTTTCTGTCAAACCAGACCAGACCGGACCGTGTGCAGCCCTATGTGTGTGTGTGTGTATATATATATATATATATATATATATATATATATATATATATTATATAATTAATGAGTGATAGAAATGTCTTAATATAATTATTTATATTTTTTTATGATGTCTTTAATTGTGTGCTGATATTTGAGTATGTGTTGATACTTGATACTCATATTTTGATTATTTCATTATTAAGAATGATTTGTGGTAGTATGTGTTGAATTGTAAATGTTGGGAATAGAAATCATTGAATTTAAAATAAAGGAATATAAATATTTAAATGAAATAAAAAAAAATTTCTTGACAATAGGTGTGCCTCGACGGGCGTGCCTCAAACCTCGACATTTGAGAGCGTTTTGTTTGTCGCTTCGTTCACCGATTGCATTAAAGTTTACTTAAACGCTAAAATTAGTTAAAAATAGTAAATAGGCGTTAAAAATTATGAAATTTGGTACCCAACATAATTGATGCCTTCCGAACGCAGTGATAAAGTTGGATTTTTTGTTTGAATTTTTGAAACTTTCCAAAAAGGCCAATAAAGTTTCTGATTGCATTTTAAAATTTAGAAGTTATTGAGATTAATATTCAATCATTTAAAATTGTGAATTTTTGTGACGCCTTGATAGTATAAAGTGGATTGGTTGTGTATACACATATTAATACGTAATTTTTGTATGTGTGGTTGTGTTTAGGACCTCGATTCATAAGAGGTTTAGATTTCCCTTAGCCATGAGATCACTTACACCACCATCATCAAATCTTTCTAACATTCTTTCTTATATTTTCACTTCGTTAAAATCTTACTACATTAATACCTTTATTAATTGAAGAAATTAATGAACATGGAGCTTAGAACACTCTTTATTTAGCTTAAATCATCATCATTATTTTGGGAGTTGGGATTAATTATCTTTGGAGCATTATTATCTATCTTGGAGGATCTTATTTCTTATTATTTTCCTAATTAGTACTTAGTACTAATCCTTGGTGTTAGTATGGTATCACTTCTTACCCTACTCTTTTTGTGGAATTTTACATTATATTTACTTTATAATATGCAAAGTATGAAATATGTTGATATATTTTAGTGGAATTTAGTTTAATGAAATTATGATCAAGATTATATTAAGTATGTGTATGCTAAAAGTACTTTAGTATGTTAATTTAATAATCTTTGAACAAGTTTAGGAAGTTGAGTGCAAAATTATACTTTAGTGATATTAAGCATGATTTATGTCATAAACTAGTGCTAGTATATTTATGAGTTATGTGTTACATTAGAAATGTTATTATATTTAAGAATTTATTTTATGTTAGAATTTTGTATTAATATGTTTATGTTAGCCTTTAAACTAGTTTATAAGGTAGTAAGTTATTTTATAAACTTATTTTACTAAGTATGATTATATTAAGAATATTATTATTATACTTTATTTTGAGATTTATGTTTATCCTTAAAGTTATAGCAAATTTCTAAGTTACTGTGTAAAGTTTTTATTTTTTTTTAGTGGTTATGTAATTATTTAAATCTTGAATTTACTATAATAAATTAAATGAAGTTGTTTTGTTAGTGAAAAAGGCCCTAAAATACTCATAGGCCATTCGACCATTATCATATTAAAAAGAAAAAGAGTTTGATTTATTTTTTATATATATTATAAGCTATTTTGTGATAATATTAAAATAAAATTTTAAAAGTTATTTTTGAGAAAGCTTTATAAGTTATTAAATATTGAAGTGATTTTGCTTGAATGTATGAGATTTCATAATTAAAAAAAAACATTTAATTACTATTTAGTACAAAATAATATTTTATCTGCTAACTATTTGACCAAAATTTATATAAAAAGATGTAAAAGTATTTTTAGTAAACTTGTTCTTAAACTATGTGTGAAATATTGATTTTTGTGAAATTATAAGTTTTATTTGTTTTATAACTAGAATGTTGATTTTTGCGAATCTATTAAGTTTACTTGTTTTTCCAAACTTGAAATAATTATTTTTGGTAAACTTGTTGAATTTTGAAAACTTATCCAAAGGTTGCAATTTAACTTGAATTTTAATTAGAATGTTTGATTTTGTGAGGAGAATAAAGTTCTATTTATTTTAAAGTTGGAAATTTTGATTTTGGGAACTTAATTCAAGAGAAATAGATTTTAGTAGCTACTTGTGGAAAATACTAATTTGGAGACTATTAATAAAATATTAAGTTATTAGTGTGAATTTAGTGACCTATTAAAATAAAGTTATAAATAAAATTTGATGTGTAAAAATTAAATAATGAACATATAAGGACGTAAAGGTAAATTAAACGTTATGATTAAGAATTATATTAAATAAATGAAGTTACCACTTAAGTTGGTCAAATTCAAACTCAAAGTCAACTTGGAGTAATAAAAATGTGATGTACTTGTGTGAAATGTATTGATTGAATGACCCTGATAGTAAGGTAATGTCGAACCATGGACCGGCATGTAAAATCCCGGCGTCCGTGTTGGCCGGCACGTAAAATGCGGTGTAAGACAGGGGGTTCGCTACCTATCTTGTAGAGCTCGACCATAAATATTGTATTGGAGGGGTGACAACTCCCACCACAGTTAGGTTTTAGGACTATGGTTCTCACCTAACCAGACCCTTACATATATCAGGTGTCATATTGATGTGCTTGTTCATCAGTGATAAACGTGATTAGTGTTGATGTTATGATGCATGGTACGGTTATGAGTATTAACCAAATGAACTTACTCAAGTGTTAAGATTACCGAATTGTATAAGTGGCAGTAACGTACTTCTGTCAGGATCCAGAATGGTATCTTAATGACTTAAAAGTATGTAATAGAAAAAGAACATGGTAAAAGTATACGGTGGTTTCAATTAAGTATAAGTTTGTACTTGAATTATTATTTTGTAAATGTAGCGTATAATTTCCGTATTTTGAGTTGGATAGGAAGTTATGCTCGGCGTTAAGCGCTGACCGATTCAATCGGCTGTCATCCGTATCATGGATGACAACATTTTGCAGGATTTAGTTCAGGTTTCGATCCAGGCCGCAGCAATTACTATTTATCGAGAACTTAGCTGCTTTTTGTATCTTTATTGATGACTTGATGATGATGTATTTTTTTCTTTTTGAGCAAACAATATTTCTTATTAGAAGTAATAATATTTTACTTTTGTTTCAAACAGTTTTAGTTTTATGATTTAAAGTTTTTAACAATTCGGCATTATGAGAATCCCGCAATATTTTTTTTGTATTAAACATTATTATTAAATATTAATTATGTATCGAGATTGCCACTCTTGTTACACTTTACCTTTGACGACCCGAATAGGATGGGCTACGTCTTAGGCCGGAGGTTGCCTTGGGATTAGCTCTCTCATGTGTATTCCTCCAAACTTTTATATTACTCTTGCGACCCGAACTGGACGGCCAACGACATGATTTGGGAATTGGAAAGATAATAATGGCATCTTAAATATTAGAGCCTTTGCATGTTAGGATGAACACATTGTTTGTATGTAACCTATATAATGCATTGTATGAAGTCTTTGACGTGTGCTGGTTTATGTTTTTTGAACTTGCTATGATGTTGTCTTTCGACAACTAGCCGGTCGATTTGCAGGCGGGAATAGTGTGTGAGGATTCCAACATTAGAACCTGTAAATAAGCTGACACGATCTATGATATTTTTTCGTTGAACTTGTTTATTTATTTTAGCAAGTGTGTTTATATTTTAAACTAGAATATAGTTTTGAAGAGGCCCTTAGGCTCTCAAGTTGTAACCTTTAAAACTTTCGCTGAATTGTTGTTGCTGTCTTTATTTGCTTATTTCTTTATCACTAGAACATCATCGATCTTATATACAGTTTAACTTAAATGTCCGATACGTGACCCGAAATTTATATTTACATATAATTATCTGGTTCACTTTAAATCGAACTATTACACCTTAACAAAAATTATTCACCTGATCCATCCAGATCCCTCCGCTCCAAATCTCTTCCTTTTTTATTTTGTATTCAAACAAGAGATCCTTTATTCCTCTAAATTCTTCACATTCATTTCCTTATATACTTCCAGCCAAACATACCTTAACAATATGTTTAGACAAAAATTTAGAGAGAAAACAAAGGAAGAGAAGCCGAATGAAAAGAAGAAAACGAAAGAGAAAGGAAGAGAAGATAAATGAAAGGAAAGTAGCTTTTTTTTAGGAGAGAAAAGAAGAAAAACTTAGGTAGATCAGAGTTTTCCCTTTAAATCTTTCTAACTTTAGAGAGATTGAGACCTAAAGAGTGTATAGATGAAAAGTAAAAGGAGAGATTTGGAGGAATGAAGGATCCCTTATTTGAATAACAAATTTGGAAGAATTAGAGTAATAGTTTTGTTAAGATGTTAATCTCTCCAAAGTTGTAAAGATTTGGAGGAAAAATTTTCATCTCCTTCCTTTTTGTTCCCTTTTCTCCTAAACAAAACACGAGTTACTTTCCTTTTATTTCTCTTTAGTTCCTTTCCCCCTCCCCCTCCCTTTCCCTTCCTTTCTTTTCTCTCTAAAATTGGTATGCAAACATAAAGTAACAAAAATTAAACATCCAAACTCTCTAGTCCCCCTCCATATCCCTTTCTCATATTTTATTATCCAAATACGATTAATATTATACTAATACAACGTATACAATACTAATTAAATAATTCAAAACTAATACAACTAATATTATACTAATACGATTAATACTATACCAAAAAACTAAAACTATATACTAATACGACCGATACAAAACTAATACGACTAATTATATTCAAATACGACTAACATTATATTAATCTGACTAAAACGACTAATACTAAATCAATACAACTAAAATAATACTACTATAATATTATATTAATACTATATTAATACGACTAGTGATGGCCATGGGGCGGATTACCAAAACCAAACTGGTCCCAAACTGCCAAAGAACTGTGCCAAAACATGAACTGTCTTTGATAGGTTCCAAATAGGTATGTGCCGCTAACTATTATGGTTCTACAAAAATTCTTACAAACCTGTGGAACTGTTGGCAGAAATCGGCCCGGCAGAACCGCTAATCGTTAAGGTTCAAGTCCATCTTTTCCCTCTTTTTTTATTAATCATCTTTACTATTAATTATCATTTTTTTATTAACTTAATTTTTTCCTTCTTTTTCGTAAATATTTTATAAATAATTGACAAGCAATAAATTTCGATAATAATTAACAATGGTATTTCCACATTATTATAGTACTTTATATGATTTTTTAAATTTTTATTTAAAGCAAAAAAAATTAAATCGATGGTCTGACCCGCCCAACATGGGAGTTGAACCGCTAGGAACAACCTAAGAAATTGTCTGAGAACCTACTGGAAACAGAACAAAAATCGAAACCAAAACCGAAACCCAATGACCATCACTAACTACGACTAAATAATACTAATATGACTGATGTGCAAATTTTATTTAACCGCAAGTGTACGGTGTACGTGTAGTCGCGGGACACAAGGAAGTTAGGACAAGAAACTTGCTAATTTCTACTAATTATATTGCTCAAAGAGAAAAATGTGTTTGATTGGTTGTTTTCTAACAAACTAAAAATGCAATAAGAAAATTTGATTCAAACTATATAATGAAAGATCTAGGGTGTCGGGAATCCCCAAAATTTTTGTATGACCAAACTCTCATTAGTGTCTATGAAATGTCGGATTAATTGTGTGATTAAATATGATCTTGTTGATCTCAAACTCTCGCGCTGTTGATTAATTATTAGATTTAGACCCTACAAATTCAATTCTCACACGCTAGTTTTCTTGAACGAATTAATAAGAATTTAACTAAAATTTACCCTAAAGCAAAGTTGATCCTATTTTAACATGCTAGTTCTATTGATTAGTTCAACAAAACATATTTAATTTAGGGTTATTGGCTCAATTGAACCACTTTAATCCTAATTTCATAGACACTTTCAATAATCAAATCATACATGAATTATAGGTTCAAACCATAACCCTAGAAAATAAATCTGCTCACTATTCATGATGGAAACAATGAACACAAACTCTAACATGTTACTATACAAGGAAAAAAAAATAATTAAACTATGAGACAAACAATTAAAGATCCAAGAGACAAAAATAAGAACAATATTACTTTTATTAAATGACAATTTCTAGGAAAAACAATTAATGTTTGACAAGGAAATACTAAACTAATACAAATTTGATAAAGAAAGATTAGACTAATATAATGAGAAAGTAAATCAAAGACAAGAAATTAAAAGCTTACAAGACTTAAAAGATGGTGTTCAATGGAGAGGAAGATGAAAGAGGAAGAAGGAGAAGAGGGTTTTAGTCTCCCTCCTTGTGCTCCTCAAAGGAGGCTTCACCTAATTGTCCCTTATTACCCACTAAATAAACTCTAAGAAGTTAATTAATATAAAGATAAAATAAAATAATACAAAAGTAGAGTAATTGGAAAAGGTTGCACGGAAATCCAGAAGCTAGAGCCAACTCAGCAGCCACTTCCACGACCAGAAAGTCGAGTCGGCGTTTTACGCTGACAATTTCAGTGAACTTCAAACGATTGTTATTTCTTACTCGATTATCAGAATTGAGCATATAATATACTGTTGGAAAGCTCTTGAAGTCTAGTTTCCAATGCCGCAAACCTTGCATTAATGCAATCTTTCTATCAAAAGTTATACCCAAAAGCATAGATATATATCAAATTCACCTCAAAACTTTTGCATTAATAACGCTCTTCTACACTTTTGCTCATTTTCTTTGTAGAACATCTTCACCCGAGCTAAAATCTCCTTAGAGAACTCCGTCATCATTAAAACCATAAGAATTATGCTTAAAACAATCAAAACCACTCAAAATCAACATAAATAACCAAAACGAGTAAAGTAGCATAAATCTTCAAAATAATCACGGAATTACTAACATTGACCATCATAATTAAGGAGTATAAAATGATATAAATGAGTGCAAATAATTGCACTTATCAATGACTAATATATACTAAAAATACTAAAGAATAAAAAATAAATTTAAATAACACATAATAAATAAATCATACATCAAATTATGAAGTACAAAACGTTAAATTATAATGATTTAGTTCATAAGTATATATACTTGACACGAATAATCATTAAAGCACTTCTAGTTTACAGGTAAGAGTGTTGCATTATTGAGTCTAATTAATTAATATAATGATAATTGGTATTAGTTTAGATAATTTATCTAGTTGGTTATAAATTATTTACTAATTTCATTGTTTATTTATATTAAAAGTTTGTAGGTTGCTTCCAAAGATAAATAAGTTGTTGCGAAAAATGTTACATGTTTTTTGTAACAGACAAGAGCCGTTGCTAAAAATAGTAATAATAACAAATATTACTCAATCTTTCCCTACAATTGGGTCATTGCAAAAGATAAACTATAATGTATTGCAACAATTTATGTTGTTGTGAAAAATCGACAAATAACAATGATCAAAGTTGTTGCCAAAAATGCAAAAGGTTTGGCAGCCACTTTGTTTCGTTGCAATAAAGGCTGTAGGAATTGCAACGTCATTGCTTTTGCAACAATAAAAGTCGTTGCAAAAAACAACATATTTTTGCAACTACTTAAGTCGTTGCTAAAACCTTTAGCTACGGCCGTGCATGCAACAACTGAAGTCGTTGCAAAAAACATTTTCAGTAACGAAATGTGGATTTTAGCAACGCCTTTTTTTGTAGCTAAAAGCAATTTTATTATAGTTTTATAATGCATGAGGTTGGGGTTTGATATCTAGCTTGTATAAATTTGTAGCCTCTTCGAAGTTTCATGATTAAGGATAACATATGGTTGCCAGAAATGAGTTTCAAAAACGGGTTAGTGAGACGAACTAGATATTTTTCAAAAAACATTTTTAAGGGTGGTTGGTAATGTATTTCTTTTATTTGAATTTTAAAATTTTAAAAGTTATCTTAGCAAGAGATTTTCCAACCAACTTTTGACCAATTTCGCTGAAACCCTAGTTGCAAAATATGAACTGGTGTGTAATAATTGCAAAATAGTAAGAAATTTTGGACTATTTTTTGACCAATTTGTTGGATGATAACATGGACTAGCCTTCTAACTACATTGAAATCAGTCGCGAACCTCGATTAAAATTTGATTATATATATATAGCAACAATTTCTATTCCAACTTTTTACTTACTACATTAGGTAGTTGGTATATGGTCTGTTTTTATAGTGTCGGCTTTGAGGCTTCATGAAGGAAAGTCAACTCACTTTTTTCTTTCTTTTTTAATTGGCCATATGGCTTATCAAACTAAACCTCATACATAAACAACGAATATCAAACACTTAGTTTTCATGCCCACCCTTATACATAAATATGCTCAGATGTACCAACTTATGGTTCATTGAGACTAGTTATGGTGATTTAGTTACCAACAAATGCAATTTTAGGTTTAATGCGTGCAAATTGGTCAAGTTGTGATTCAATAAAGTATATGAAAAATTATCCTCAATAATCTAATTTATTGCCCATTACCCGTAATACCACCTTTGGAAAATTTTTATATAATCCAACTTTTTCCTTTATTTTGTTGCGAAAGAAACATCGAAAATACAAACCTGCTATTCCATATTACTACTAGCCATTACATTCATCAACAAGCATCATCCCCCTTCTTTATAAGCTTGCTTCTATGGAGTAACGTACTCAACCCCAAAATTTTGAAGAGAGAGAAAAAACTTTCATGTCTTTAATTTAGCAAAAATCTTAATAATTTTAAAAGGCATGAACTCTAATTCCTCTTCTTCTTGAATTGTTGTTCATTTCCTGAAATTATGTGAAATGTGAGCATGATTTTAAGGCAAAGTTGCAAAGAATGAAGAAAAATTCACGGGCTGTTGAGAATGTTTATTCGTATCCAAGATGAATAGGAAGATGTAGGTGGAGGCTTTAATGAAAGTCAAAGAGATTTTTAAAAATAAAAGAATATGTTTGAATAAGTTAAAAGGAAAAGGAATTTACCGATTGTAACCGATTCTTTGCAACAAAGGTCCATTTGTAACAAAATATATGTGAAAGTTGGATTATTAAAAATTTTCAAAAGGTGGATCATTAACAAAGAATGGACAACAGGTTGGATTATTTAGAACAATTTTTCCTAAAGTATAAGCATTAAAGCTAGGTCAAACATAATAAATTTTTGTTGACGTTCTGTGTTGTAGTTGGTGTATGGTACGTGAGATCTTATTTTAATAACTAGTATCATCATTCTATATACTAAAGCAAAGACCACCTAATGACACGTGTCAACCTCTGGTAAAAAACTTTCTCGCTCAAATTAGCTTCTCATATACACTTTCTTATAAGTTTATTGTAGCTTTCACAACAAGATTACAATACATTAATGCATACAATTGCAATAAGTTTGACTATTAATTTTTCCTATTTAAGATTAAGGAGATTTATATCTTTATATGCGTTGGAATATTATATGTGATTTTAGTAAGATTGAAAACAATTTTTCTTCCCCTTATATATGCGTTGAAATTTTATATGTGATTTTAGCAACATTAAAAATATATTTTTTATTTAAGATTTATCTTCTATATATTAATACAAATTAGTATGACATTTTCTAGCCTCCCCTTCGAGAGGACCCAAAACTTATAAACCATGTATCACTATATCATCTCTTTGTAACTTTATTCAAAAAAATTATAATTTAAAAATATAAGAAATAAAAAAAATTCTAATAGGAGAAATGTGTCGACACCCCTTCATTACCCACCACCAACACTGTACCGCTACCATTTCAAATGGGCTAACACGTGTATATTTAGTGCATATCGTGTTTAACATGGGTAATCAACTACTATTACATACATACATTTAACATATAATGATTTTTAAGTAGCTCGTGCTTAGTACGAGTAATCAACAATTATGTTCTAATGATGTGTAAATATTGTTATTTATTATTCAATTTACTTTGTTGTGATTTTTTTAAAAATTATTATTCATAATTCTCTTTCTTGACTTTTGTTAAATCTATTTGTAACAATTATATTATTTATGCATAATAGTTTCTAAATGTCTCGCGCTTTAGCACGGGTGATCACCTAGTGTTATATATAAACAAGTAAACTCCCATCATTTTATACTCCTTTATGATAGTCGTAGTTAGTGATTTTGTGCTTATTTTTTGGAAGATTTATGCTACCTTGGTCATTTATGGCTATTCATGTTGATGTTGAGTGGTTTTGACTGTTTTAAGCATGATTCTTATGATTTTAATGATAATGGATTTCACTGAGGGAGTTTTATCTCAGTTGAATGAGTTTTACAAAGAAAATGAGCAAAAAAGTTGAAAAGTATTCAAATGCAAAAGTTTTGAGCCAAAATTTGTTACATGTTCACTCTTTTAACTACAACTTTTATTATGAACATCGTATTAATTCAAGGTTAGAAGAGTTGGAAACTAGACTTCAAGGTATTTCCAAAAATACATAATATGCGCTCTTTCGACAACTGACCACAAAATGGCGACCGTTTGAATTTCGCTGCAATTTTCAATACTGTAAAGTCGACTCGACTTCACCTGTGAGACAAAAAACGCTGAGTCGACATTTATTACTAGTAAAAGTGATTTTTGGTCAATGACTAAGTCCGACTCGACTTCAACTAGAAAGGGGAAAACGCTGAGTCAACTTTATATGCTAGATTCTTTCATGCACGCTTTCCTAAGACTGACAATTAGGTTATTTTATTATCTTATTATTTTATATTATAGTTTTAGGTTTATTTGTTAGTTACTTGGGGAGAGTGTTTCCTAAGTATACTAGTAGTATAAATAGGAAAATTAGGTTTTAATTTTAAAACAAGTAGTATTTTATTATTCGACAGTTATTTCTAAAAATCAGTTTTTTGTTTTCTTTATTTTCGTTAATTCTTAGATATAAATTGTAGCAGTTTATGCCAATAAAATTCAAATTGTCATCATTCTGTAAGTTTTTCAATTTTTGTTCTTTATTACTATTTTTACTTAATTGCTTTCTTGTTAGATTTAATTATACCTATTATAATTTTTAGGGGTTTTATTCAAGGTCTTTTGTTAGTTTCTATGAGTAGTGCGTGCTTTCTTTATCTAGGTTTGGGGGGAGTCATTGCAATTTTAATCTATGGTTTTATATATGCTTATGAGCCTTTGTTTAAATATTTTTATCAACTTTTTTAATAGAACAAAAGTTTGAGACTATGAGATATTTAGGATTTAGGTATATTTAAGTTAAATTTATACTAATTTAATAAGGTCCTTGAAGATGATGTAGCGAAAACTTGAGATTGATTAGATCACTTTTAGTCACATTAAAGATTCAGCTTCATATAATTGTGAGAATAATTGATTTCCATACTGAAATTTAATGACTTTCGATATCCTAGACTCTTTTATTATTGATTGTACCTTAAAATCTCACTCTTAGTTTATACTACTATTATTAATAGATTTTAGTATTTTAGTCATTTGATAATAGTATTAGATATAAAATTCCTATCATATATTGTTGTTTTGTGTCGCATGATATTTAGAATTGGGCAAATTAATTAACTAGCTTCTCTGAGTTCGACTCGTTAAGCTACAAGTACACAATCCGTTTCCAATTAAAATAAATTTTACATCAACTATCCATAGGAAATATTAAATTCATATACTTCATAGAAATTTCTACTGTATTGAAATTTCAAATTTTCATGCTACTTAAATCTTTTTTCCGAACTAAACACAAACTTATCCAGCTATTTCCTTATAATTTGTAATTTGAAGAAAATAACTTGTTACTAAACAACCTCTAACATGAAATTGCAAACTTCATTTTGGATAATTTTAAATATTTTACATATCTTATATTTGCTTAAAAAGTATCTAAGATATCATTATTTGATTAACTTGTCCAATTTTGGACTCCTTTCCATCAAATCTCAAAAACAACAAATAAAAGAACTTGTAAATTAGTACATTCATGTTTTAACTTTACAATAGTAAATTACTATACTATCCGGTGCTTAATTTTTTTCACTTTGAATACTTAATCGAACATACTATAATTTGTACTTTGGAGAAGGATTTTGAGGTTGTGTCAAATGGAAGTAAACTGGTGTTTGGAATGATCAATGAGGTGATCGATGTGGGGTGCATAAGGCTTCATTAAGGATGTGGAACCATATCTTGAACGATGCAAGGCATGGAAAGAAAGTTGCTCACTCGAGGCAACAAAGAAACAAAGTCCAGAAACTTGCAGCACAACATGCTCGTTTGAGCATGGGGATGGCTCGTTCGAGCAGGCCATACAGAGGCAGTTAAAAGGTTTGTTTAGCAGCTGCTCGAACGAGCAAATGGGTGGCTTGAACAAGCAGTTGCATAGGATTTGATGCTGGACAGTTTTTTGGTGCGTGTATGAAGTTGAAGATGCTTTATTTCTTGCTTAACTGTCATACTTAATTGTGATGTTTATTATTGATGATAAATGTGTGCTTTGATGGTAATTTATGATGGAGTTCTAGCATGATGTATTCTTCATCTATAAAAGAATACATCATTCATAGAATCAAACCACCACCAACACACAAACTTGAGTGAGGGCTATTTCAATTGTAAGGAACTTGAGAGTGTTCTTCTTGATTTAGTATTGTGATCTTAAGAGGTTGTTCTCAAGACAGAGAAGAGTTATTTATACATTATATTGTTGAATCAATTATACATTGTGTCTATTCTATTGTTTTTTTTTAACATTTCTCATCTTGTTTTTCATAAGTATAACCAATTGTAGCTTTCCTTTCACTTAACATGTTACGACTTTATGTGGTAGTTAGCATGATACTTGATTTATTAGTATTTTTTGATTATGAACTTGTTGGTTGGTCTAATAACATAAAACTTGTTTATTGAATTGACTTTAAATTAATTAAAAAATCGTATTCAAAGCCAAAATAAAAAAATTATTTTGGAAAACTTTTATCATTGACATTTAACTTGTAGAATTAGTTATACTCTAATAAACAACCAACAATAATTTCACCAAATAATTCTATCAACAAATGACTATTACAACTAATTTAATAAGAATAAACTACGGAAAATCAATATAATAATTTAAAGGAAAATTTTTAGTTCAATTTTCACTTAACCCTTATTTTTTCTTAATTTACGTTGTAATAATAAAAATCAATAAATTACAATTAAAACTGCCAATAATCGAGCAAATCAATCAAACAACCTAACAATCAACGAACAACCAAATTGCCATTCAACCACGCCCGGCGCATTGGATAGCTCTTTCTCAAGTCTCAAAGGGCTATGAATTATATGATGCTATGAGCAACTGAGAAACACCACAACCCTGATAATCACCATGCAAATGGATACAGATTCTTCTGCAACAACAACATCTTCAACCCTAACTTCAATCACTTCTCCTTCTTCATCCCCAAACAATTCTCCTCTTCCAATCAATCCCACCCCACAAACCCCAATTCAATGGCCACAAAACGGAACCCTAACCCAAGATTGGGTTTTAAATCTCATGGCATCTTTCGATTGGTCTTCTCGTAATCTTAAACCTTCCGATCTTCCTTCTGTTCTTCCGGTTCCAGATTTCGATAAATTGATCCTTTGTGGGTCTAAAATTCTTCATAAGGAACCTAATTGTGTTAGAATTGACGATGTTTCTTCCGATTCAAAGGTTGTTGTTGTTGGAGATGTTCATGGACAGTTGCATGATGTGATATTCCTGTTAAATGATGCTGGGTTTCCTTCTGATAATCGATTTTTTGTCTTCAATGGTGATTATGTTGATCGAGGTGCGTGGGGGCTTGAAACTTTTTTGTTGCTCCTTGCTTGGAAGGTTTGTTAATGGTATTTACTTTTTTGAAAGTATCTTTGTCTTTGGTACTGATCTAATTAATTTTTATCTTATTTTGGTGCTTTATTTATTTTATGGTGATTTAGTGTGTCGTTGTGATTATTAGTATAGCATTGCGAATTTATAATGACCTAATATAAGAATATGAATAGTTAGAAAATCATCAATTTCACCCATATGTGAGTTTGGGGATGATAATTTAAATATGTCTAAGTTAAAGTTTGCATCTTTTTGGATATATGGGGGTGTCTGTATGATTTTGGGATATGTGAGAGTGGCTGTATGATTTTGTGTAGCAATATGAATTTGGGGTAATAAAGCATTCTGAATTTTTAATTACCCACTTTTAGCTATATGAATAATCAATTCAACCCAAACGTGAATTTGAGGTAGAGTAAAGCAGTGTGAATTTAGGGTGATTTTCGTGGATATCCTGATGTACCAAATTTCAACACAATGCTTGGTTTCACAGTTGTGGTAAATTGGAAGTTAGCATCTTTTCAGATATTTTGAAATGGGTGGGTGATTTTGTAGAGCATTTTGAATTTCAAATTAATCCATACTTCATAATACGTTGGGATTTTAATGTACTTTTTCAGCTTATTGCTTTGCGTCTTGGTTGATATAATACTCGATTGTGATTACTTTTTGATGGAAAGTTTGCATCTAGATTGATGTAATCTATGGAATATGGTTGAAAAGTATGTTTGTATGTGAGTTTCAGTTTGATCATTTTTGGGGACCCATGTGTACCTGATATTAGAGTGTAGTGGTCATAGTAGTAATCTTTGCTATAATTTTTTTTGATTAAATTGTTCGGGTGGTTACTTGAAGGGAATTTGGTTAAGCTTGTGTTTGTTATCCATGTGATTTGGTGTTATTAGGGATTGGAGAGTTGTAGGTGATATCCCTAATTCACAATGGTAGATAAAAAGACTACTCATCTGTGGGTATGCACAATGTGAAAAACATAGGATTGAGTGACAAAATCTATGGCATGCGATTGCATTAAATAAATCCTTCTGGTGGATTACAAACATAATGTTAGTTGATGGCTATTTATTCAAAATTATTGTGTGACGGCTCAAGCATAACGAAGCCTTCGAGATACTTTATAACATAGTTTTAATTTTATGGAAAGTTTAACAACTTATGGATTGGTTGTAGCTAAGATGGACATGGGTCTTGGATCCATGGGTCAGACCTAGATTCAACCCTAATTTTGTTTAGTTTGAAACATTATTAACTAATTTCTAATTTCGTATGTTGTGTTGCGTCTTTTGAAACTTGTTTGTTTTGTAACATGAAATTCAGAAGACATGTGCCTTGGACATTGCTTATTATAATGTGTTTTATATTCAAAAATAGTTGAAAGGTTGAATGACTTTGATATTTTTTTAACTTGAAAGTCGAAAGATTTGATGAAATTGACTATTACATCAATATCAAAAGTCTTGATTGATGAAAAAAATGATCACACAATTTTAAATGAACATATCTTTATTGATTTTATATTTGATTATAGCCCTTTCTATTAGCTGTATTAGTCCTATTTCCCTTTTTGGCTAAGTTACTCTAAATGTCACATTTTTATTTTGGGTTATACTTGATACCTTTAAATGTGTCATTTCCTTTGTTTGGGTAAGATGTTTTTTCCCAAATCACCTAATATCCCATTTCTCTCTCCTACATAAGTGGTTTCAACTACTTTCTTGATATTTGTGTCAATTGAAATAGGATTAAGAGAGTGAATAGGAGAATAGGAGGGAGTGATTTTTATGCTCGAAGAAAATAGTGGTTTGGACTCAAATTTTGACCTTGGACCCACTAGACCCTATGGATATGGATCCGGTCAGGGTCCAAAAAAATAAGGTTCAAATGTGGGTCTTGTTGAACTAGATCCGACTCATGCTCATCCATAATTGTAGCATCAACGCTTTTATTCGCAATTTCTATTACAATTTAATCTTTATGATTAATACATATCTCTTTACTAGTCACGTATTTGCGGGTTTCTTTTTCAAATTATAGTTAAATATCACTCCTACACAATCATTCATTGAGAAATTAACATCTGAAAAGGACTTAATTGGAGGATGAATAATTAGTGTTACCCACCTACTGTTTTCCTTTATTCAGGACATCTTAGTTTTTTTGAAGTCTTTAGCAAAAGAAGTACATTGAAATCGCATGAAATTAAGTATCTACTTAGTTTTAGTAATTCTTTTCCTCAAAATAAGTATGATTCTTATTGAAAATATGGGCTTTTCAATTTAAAAACAAAATTTCTTTTGAGACTTAATTATTACTTATTTATTTATTTATTTATTTTATATTTATAAGCACCAAAGAAGTGAAATAATGCAATAATTTATTAAGTTTATTTAGAAGTGAAGATCATATGGAAAATGTAAGTGATTCTTTTGTTTTCTTGGGTCATTGGCCATACATTGGAGGTTTTGAATTTGATACCATTATTTAAGCAATAAATCTAATAGATCTAAGCGCAATTTCCGTGTATTGATGTTTTTGGAAAGTGTTTACAAGTTGTTTGTTATGAATAGGCCGGATTCAATCTCAATTTTGCCTTTAGAATTAAGGGGATATTTTATACTAGAAGGTGTATGATTTCACAAATGACATTTAAATCAATAATAAACAAATCATATGTGAGAATCATATTATTTCATGATTTGTTTGAAAATATACTTTAATTTCCTTTTAACCAATAACCAATAATGTATTGAACCGCAACAAGAGATTCTTTGTTACCATTATTTTGAATAGAGACATATTATAAATCAAAAATCATTACAACTTTTTTGTTTCATAACTCGTTTATCGATAAAAATATTTGAACTTTTATTTATTGGTATTCGATAATTTCTTATTTTTTATGATTTGCAATTTTGCCAAACTTGTAATTTGTTCTTACATACAAGTGGGGAAGTGAGAGTAGAAAGAAAAAAATGTGAGAGCAAGTGGGGGTGAGGATGCCTAAATAAAATTGTTGCTAAACTTCTTTGACATTTTCCAATATGAGAGTGTTGCAAGTATAAAGAAACCTCTACATCCACTTTGTCATGTAAACCCAAATGGAACTTAGCTCTGAAAATTTTCCTTATTTGTTGCTGGATTTTACTAATCTGGGAACAAACTACTTAAAAATGGTTTGAAAAGTATTTAGGATCCTAATCTGGACCATGAGTACTTAAGTAGTAATATTGTTGTGTGCACTTGTCTTGATGCTGAAGGCATGTGCTTGATGATACTGTCTTTGGCTCAGAGCTTCGGAGTGCTCCATTTTCGTTTTTTCCGCAGCCCTGGTGACATCGCTGTATTTCTCATTATGGTAAAATATCCCCACTTTATATCTCTATCTCTCCACCTTTTTCTTTGGCTCTCACCATTCCCAAGTCTCAACTCTATGTAAAATGCAAAAAATATCACATGAGGCAATTTTAGGACTCAGTAATAGTTGATTGGCTAGTATAGTTTATTTGTTTTCTTGCTTGAGTACCTTGTATTCTTTATCTTAAATTTATATATTATTTTTGATTCCATCTACAAAGTTGGAGTCTTTTCTTTGATGTGGTTTAGTGATTTTTGTGTCTAGAGTTTTGGGCCCCCTTAGGTTGTTTTTACTTTTTTCTTGATGTCTTAAGTGACTTTCTAATTAAGAAATTCAAACTTATGTTCAGCCGTTCCTTCTCATTAAGAATAATCCTATGTGGCTATACATGCCGAATAGTTTTGATGGACTCTTCTTTTTCCTATATATTATCCTGATTCATCATACACAATCCTTGTTGTAATTTAGTAATTCCAGAGGGTGCTTATGAAGGTCAAACTAACCTGAGGTAAGTTATGTATTTACTTGGTTTTGTAAGAAGACAGTATAGCTTTCTTTAGGTGTTTATGTGCAGAAGAAACATAATTATATATCTAAATATTTTATACTGATATTCTAAGTAATTTTTAGAGTAAGTGTGTAATGGAAAGCTATCCCAAGATTTATCAACAGTTAATATTTGCATTGCTAGCAAGTTTGGGCATCTTGAATTGCAAAATAAGACTATTTGATTGAAGGAGTGTTCTTAATGGATCATGGTATAACATTTTATATTGCTGGGTAATTATGTTTAAGCATTTTGTGAAACTAAATATTTCCTTTTCAGATACTTTTACCAAATAGAGTATTCCTTCTACGTGGAAATCATGAGTCCAAATATTGCACTGGTGTTTATGGTTTTGAGCAAGAAGTTATGACAAAGTATGGGGATCAAGGGAAGCATGTTTATCGCAAGTGTTTAGGTTGCTTCGAAGGTCTTCCTTTGACGACTGTAATCGCAGGTCGTGTGTATACAGCTCATGGAGGACTTTTCAGGAGTGTAACTGCTCCTCCTTCTAAGAGAAAGAAAGGAAAGAAAAGAAATCGCAAGATGGACACTAGTACGGAAGAAGACTCTGATGGCAAGCTGTCACTTGGCTCGTTTGAGGAATTATCTAAAGCTAGGAGATCAGTTCTAGATCCTCCTTGGGAAGGTTCAAACTTGATACCTGGTGATGTGTTGTGGTCTGATCCTTCAATGGCTCCTGGACTTTCACCAAATATGGAGAGGGGCATCGGGCTTTTGTGGGGTCCTGATTGCACTGAGAAATTTTTGAAGACGTTCGATTTAAAGGTGACTGCAAATCTTCTCGTCTTTTTCTTTTTATAGAATCTAAGTTATGGTGCTAATTGACTATTTACTCTGAATTATAACACAACCACTTGTATATTCATATCGTCGAACTTGTTAATTGAGGCCACTGTTGATGCTAATATGATGCTATTAACTATTAAGGGTCATCACTGATCGGACATCTCGACTGGTTTAAAAGATAATATTTCATTGAAAAAAATTTGTACTTATAGTTGATTTTTGGTACAGTGCAGAACTGCAGAATTTTAATCATTTTAGAAGCTGAAGTCTTTGGAAGTAGATGCTTATAATGTTGCTATACATCCACTGATTTAATGTAAAGTAGGACATCTTGGAACTATGGAATGATCCTTAACCAGAACTTCCTCCTTTGCTATACAAGTCAACTTTTAAATGCCCTTGTTGATGAAGTTCATTGAGCTTTTATGATTTCCCGAACCTTCATCAATATATCTTGACCTCTAAATATCCGTAGGGGTGTTGCATTATTCAATACATTGTTTCCATTATGACGAGCTAATAATCAAACTTTTAAATCTCCATGTACATATGGATTCTTTCTTTAGTATGATTTATCTTGCACTTGTAATGAAAGAAATAAGATGATTTTGGATAATTGTTGGCTGGGGCTTGGGTGCATGTATTTTCTTTCTTTTTTGAGAAAACATTGCTGCACTTTCCTTTTCTTTTTCCATGTTTCTCAATGACATCACTATATTCGAAACATGTTCTCTCTTTTCACTGTCTTTGCCAATCGTTTGTAACATCTGGTTTGGCTGGAACTTCATTCTGAGGCTATGATATTTTCCTATAACAGTTGATTATTAGATCACACGAGGGTCCTGATGCTAGGGAAAAACGATCGGGTCTTGGTGGAATGGACCATGGCTACACAATTGATCATGTTGTAGAGTCTGGAAAGCTAATCACTTTGTTCAGTGCTCCAGACTACCCACAGTTTCAGGTAAGACCTATTTCCTTGTGTTTTCTGCTTGAAACCATAAAGTTGTTCAAAACACACCCAACAATGTTAACAACACGAGCAAATCATTATTCCAATCCTGAAAAGTCCTCATGTGTCATTTCAATAAAAAGAAAAAATGTCTTCTTATGGGGTATCATTACAAGTAAAGTTGTTCAAAACTCACCCCGACGATTTACACAATTTTGTATAACTGAATTTGACTTTAAAAATGGATATAAAATGACGTAAAAACCAATGTGGACACCAGATCAATTTTAACCCTACTCGAAATGGGCCCTAAAATGACTTGAATGAACACCTCTTTTTACAGGCTGTTACCATGCATTTATTGGTGTCTTATTCTGTAAGGGACCTTTTGATGCTCCTCGGTGTTTTCGTTATTGATATTCATCATGTCTTACATTAATAGATCATGTGTTAAATTACCTAAATGCAACTAGATTCCTGAAGATATTCCATACAAATTAAAGTGTTACGAAAAAGTGCATAATATTCTTTGAACATTTTTGTTATAAAATCGCCCTTCAAATTGTTATACTAAAATGATGACAAAACTGGGACTTTTAACTTTATAAAAGACTTTACATTACTTAGGAATTGTTTCTTTCCTTTCTAATCTTTTTTTGATCTAAGATAAGATGCTCCTTCAATTATTTAAGCCATGCAACTTTTTTTTAGCTACCTTCTCACAAATTTACCCTTTAATACGAATAGTGCAAATAAGCTTGCCCTTATATGTACTATTCTTTTCAATGTAATTTGCAACTATGGAATTGTTTTGTTACTTTTTGATTCCCGCGTTAATTAGTTTGGTTCATGTATCCAACCTTGTCCTGTTGGCATTAAGGTTTTTGGCATTGTTCTAATGATTAATGTTGTAGTTAATTGCTGTCTAGCATTAATATTTTGATTCAAATTAATCTGTTACTTCAGGATAGAAAAGAGCACAATAATATGTATTGTTGGCCTTTAAATGGGTGGGAGCATATCAAAATGATATTAGGAGGTTGGCTTGATGTTGTGATATGAACATAGTTATTAGAATTCCGATTCTGATTTACAATTTTACGATCTTACGATCCAAAAAACATGTTACCGATTTAGGTCGTACGTAGGACCTTAATGTGGTAGAATCGTGCGATCCTACTTAGCTCAAGAATTTAGGTGGTAGGATCATAACACGATTCTACGATCCAACGATCCGAACCTATATGGGTAGTTTCAATCGTAAAATATTTTCATATAATATAGATTTCACTTATATACAAATATATATCTAAAATAATTATATCAATACCTTTATAAACTTCAAGTTTTCTTGATTTACAGTTTAAAAATGATTATTAAAAGTATTTTCTTTTCAAAATCATTATAGATGAAGTCAAATAAGTTTTTACTTACACCTTAAAATTGAAAAAGAGAACAAACATAATTGATAATCAGTAATCCAAAGCACATTAAAGCATATTTGTGGTATCACACGATCCTACGATCTTATTTTACCGATTTCGATCCTACCCCCTCAACGATCCTAGATAGAATTCCGATCAATAACCTTGGATATGAAACAATATTATAATTATAAAACATTTCTTAGTTGTGGTTTCGAGAATGATTGACTCGGTGAGTATTGAGAAGAATATGGAGATGGGTGGATAAGAAATCTAAAATATGGTATGATGGTGTAGTTTGGAATATAGATAAACTACGTGTGCCGTATGATTTCTCAATTGTTGTGCATAGGTTATTAAGTATGCCATTTCCTTTCTTAAGTTTTCTTTCTTTATCTTTTGAGATATTTAGATCAGGTTGATCTATATAAGAATCTTGCTTAAATTGATTAAGCTTAATCAAATCATAGTTCTTTATGTTGTGCAATTGCCTTGATGGCTAGTTGTCACACGCTTACATATTAATATGGATTTCTTCAACACTACGTTCCTCATTGAAGTGGTTTCTACCTAGGGGTAAATGGATTTATTCAGTGTTTTTTAATAAAAGTATTTTGTAAAAATTTACCTTTCATAAGCTCCATTTTGTGATAAAGTATATATTCTAATTTTTGTGTGCGACAAAGCCTGTTGAATAATTTTATTAAAATGATTTTAAAAATCCATGTTTCGTAAAAGTTTACTTTTGTTACAAGATATGTTCGCAACCATGGATAAGCATACAAAGCTTTTGGGAAGAAGGGTTTAAGGGAGAGAAAGTGTTTAGAGAGATAATAGAATTTCTATTTTCTTGGAGAATTGCATTCATTGCTTATACCGTACACCACCTATAATCATTATTATAGAGGAGTTTATTATAGAAAACGATACCTGTCTGCTAATGATAGGAAGAGAACGACTATTCTGACTAATTTTTTTCATGTAAAACAATAACTATTTCTACTTGTCACATTTGCTAATAAACTGATTATTACATATGAGCTAATAATCTAAAATACAATATGGTTACATCCCCCCTCAAGCTTGGGGTATGTTTGAAGCGTACCAAGCTTGGATGGTAACATCTGAAACTGAGAAGGTAGGATTATGGGGAAGACATCAACGAATGGGCTTGATGTATGTAGGTAAATAAGCTATTAGTGGAGATCTTCCATCACTTATTTTTAGGTGAAGTGGCAATCAATTTACATATGCTTTGTACGATCATCTAGAACTGGATTTTGAGCAATATTTAAGGTTGATAAGTTTGTAATACCCAATTGCCCATGTGATTTCAAAAGATGCAGAAGTCATCACACAATATTAAGCTTCAAATGATAAGTTGGAGACTGTAATGTACTTCTTTGGTTTCCAACTTAGAGGCGATAGATCAAAATGAAGTAGATAACAGTGACGGATCTGCGAGTATCTTACCCCAATCCTAATCCGAGAAGGCTTGTAATGAGAGTTAATTAGTGGCATGAAGGATGATATTCTTACCGCCCATGGAATTGACGTGGTTTAAAGTATGTTGAAGTGCTTGGAGATGAGCATCCATGGGGTCTTGTATATACTGCCCAAGTGTCTGAACAACATAGGCAAGATTTGGTCTTGTATGCGTAAGGAAATTTAGTTTCCTATGTGGCTTCGATATAAGGAAGGATTAAAGAAAGGAGGGGGATCAACTTTTTGTTGTTTGAGATTGATAGGTAGGAGGTAATAACTTTCTTAAAAGAGAATATGCTACGAGCTCTTTGGTGCAACAATTTCAATAAGAAAGCATTTTAGTTGAGCTAAGTCTGTAATGCTAAAGATTATGTGGAGTTGTTGTTTTAAGGATTCAATGGTAGCTTTGTGATTTCCAGTGAGAATTATATCGTCAACATATACAGCTGCTAGCGTAATAGAGTCGATATCACATTTGATGAAAACAAAACCTTCTTGATGTTCAAAGGTTAGTTTGGCAAACCATTGACGAGAGCCTTGCTTAAGACCGTAGAGTGATTTTTTGAGTTTACAAACCATATTAGAAGAAGGGGTAAGACTTGATTTGGGTGACATGAACACCTCTTCATGTAAGTCACCATGAACAAATGTGTTGTTCACGTCAATTTGGAATGAACTCCATTGTTTAAAAGCAACAACTGCAAGAGACCGAATAGTGGTCATCTTAATCATTGGAGAAAAGGGTTTTTTGATAGTCAACTTTGTACTCATGTAACCTTTTGCAATAAGGCGGTCTTTGTAACATTCACCATCAGATTTTAACTTGATTCTTTGTAGGTTTTGGGTTCTTTGTGTAATGAATTAGAAGAAAGTAAGAATTTGTGAGAAATGGAAAGTTGATCGTAAGATACAAGGTTGCACCAATGTTGAGATACAATATTGCGACAATAGTTTTCAAGTAGGTGGTTTAGAAAGTCTGTTTGATTTTTGGGTGGGTTTAGATTAAGGAAGGGTCATTGATTTGGGAGAAAGGTGAAGTAGAAGAGTACGTTGAGTAGAGCTAGGGTTAGATGATCAAGTGTTATGAAATATGGGTGAAGTAGGTGATATAGGAGTTGTTGCTTTGTCTTTTGGTATGGGAGAAAGGGAGTTGGTAGGGACAAGTAGACTTTCTTGGGGAGATGAGAGAGTATCTTGGGAGGATAAAGTGCTTTCTTGAAAAGTAGATGACAAAGGGCTAGCATGTGAAGATCGACATGTTTGGTAAGTAGGGTTAGGTGTGTAGTATGGTAAATCGGTGGAAGATGGTTAGTATATATGTTAAATGGTATGGAATTGTGATCAATATTGTGAAAAGGTAAGTGTCTTTCATGGAAGACAATATCGCCGGTAATGTGGATTTTTTTAGTGGTGAAGTGTGGAATTTAGAGTCTTTTTGAGCAAAGGGATAATCCAAAAATAGACAAGGTTCAACCCTTGGTTAAAATTCATTTCTGCCTTGTTTAATGGTAGAGACAAAACCTAAGCATCCGAAAGTCCTTAGGGGGAGTGGATTCATATAGTTTCTCAAAGGGAGAAGTGAAATTTAATGATTGCGAAGGCATTTGATTTACAAGGTAACAAGCACCGAGGATCCTGTCACCCTAAAATTAGAGTGATACGATAGATTGTAAATAGAGCAAAAGAGCTATTTTGATTAAATGCTTGTGTATTCACTCGACAACCCGCCAATGCAACTTTTTGATGAATGATACCCTTAGTTTTATAAACATGAAGCATATCCCTCGCAAAGTTCTTTGGCGTTATTAGATCTGAGATATAAACTTTGTGAGTGAATTGTGTCTCAACATATTCAAGAAATTTTTAACATAATCAACAAGTTCAGATTTCTTCTCCATTGAAAATATCCAAGTGTTACGAGTGAGATCACCCACTATTGTCAAAAAGTACAAGCATTATAAGTTTGCTTGGTCTAAGGTCCTCTTACATCAATATGTACTAATTGGAATGGAAAAGTAGACTCGATAGAACATGATTGAAATGGGAGTCTACTCAGTCTTGCTTTTTGACAAATAGAGTAAATGACATTGTTTTCTAGGCTCTTAGTATCTACATGAGGACAAAGCAACTTTAAAGCATGATGAGAAATGTTCCCTAGGCTTAGATGCCATAATTTTGTTAGGTCATTTGTAGAATGGTGTTTGGTGGTTTTTTCATGAGTTGCTAAAATAGCTTTGTGGTTAATATCATCTTATATTCTTATTCCAACTTAAGTTTACTATCCAAAGTGCAATATAAGCCTTAAAAAATTCTATCAAGAACCACATGGTTTTTCGTCAAAGGGGCCTGCATCAAACATGCATCATGAGTGAAAACCATAGTTATAGTGTTATCAGCACATAACCTTTGCACATCCCCAATAGTCAAACGAACTTTTCGACCATCAGGTATAGTAATATGATGGTTATGGCCATAAAGATGTGTGATAGTAGTAAAAGATTCTAGAGAATGGCACATATGATTGGTTGCGCCACAATCTATAAACCGTCCAAACCAATTATGTTAAGAGAATAACAAGGTTAGTGATAGAGATTAAGAGTGTTGAATTGCAGAGTATTAAGTCTAGTATGCTCAATATTGGGTGGAGCGTCATGAGTGTTGGTTTGAACAAAAGCAACAACTGGTTTTCAAAGTTAGTTTCAGTGAAGCTAGGGTATTCATGGATCTTGAAATAGCACCCAATTGAGTAAACATTAATCTTGTATTTGATCGCAAAAATATTGAGATGTACGTTAATTACCAGCCACAATGGGTCGTTTTTGAGTCTTTTTTGAACCTTTTTGAGAAGCACTTTTTCGATCAGAAGCAATGGCCATTGAGTCAGGAATAGGAGTAGAGAGTTTGATGGTTTCATTATGACGTTCTTGAAGAACGATTGTAGGTAATTGCTCCACGATAAAAATTTTAATACTTGGCGAAAGTTATCATTGAATTTCATGAGAAAATGGATGATACGCTGATCTTGCTGAAACTTGACAACTTTTTTAGTTAAACCCATGGAAAAAGCCCGCATCAACGATGCTTTTGTGGAAATGGTTACGATGTCGCGGAAAATGATTATAACTAAGTAATAATGGGAATGGTGGCCAACGTGGTGCAAATTTTTGAAAATAAATCACATAAGGGGAGTTCAAAACTTATAATTGCATTTTTGTTGTTGAACTACTAGCATATGCAATAAAATGCCCATGGCTATTATAATTGTACAGTATGAGGTACTTTTAGTGTATAATTAATTAACTTTGTTAGTTAAATTATTTTTTTTAACAACTAAAATTATGAGCAACTATAATTCAATTGATCTTAATAATTAAAGTCAATGGGTATTAATGAAATTTTAACAGGAGACAAATAATGTTATAACAATGAAATATCTTTGTAACGGTGAAATAATAGGCGTTCCATGTTATGTAATGGTCAATACGGTGTTTTGATTCTGAAAAGTCACGCACTAACAGGATTTAATGCCGCGGAAACTCTCAAATGCAACATAAATGAAATTATGTGATGTATCGAAGGAGTTTTTAGTCGATGGTTAAACCACATTTGTAACCAGTTAATTTACATATATAGGGAGAGGACTAAGATTATTAAGTTCATCCCAAATAGTCTTTATTTTGGTGAAATAATCGACAACATGTTGATAAATATCCTGGGTAAGATAAGCAAGCTCTTCTTGCAAAGAGTAAAAGTTGTGGCATGGGAGCTTGGCCAAAGAACATGAATGACCATAGAAGCAATAAGCCATCTAATGACTATATGGTTGCAACGAATCTGTGGTTTGTGGTCTAGAAGTAGAAGGTTGAGGTAATGTTCGATCAACAAACGCCATTTTGTTTTTTAGCAATTAAGCCAATAAACATCGAACATTTCCAATCACTATCTAGTTCCGTCAAAAGGAGTGGAAACAATTTTGATGCAAGTAATTAAGACTTAAAGCAATACTTGTAGGATAAAGAATACCGTTGGTTTGTGGTGGTGAAGAAGGAATTTCAGTAATCATTTTGAGAATTTTGGAAAAAAATGCAGCTAAATAGGGTTTGAGGAAAGATGCAGAATAGGATGAAAGATCAAAGAAAAAATGTGGAAATACGAAATGCAGAAGGGAAGTTTTAAGAAAAAATTAGGATCGAAAACTTGTCTGATACCATGTAAAAAGATACATTGGCAGCCATGGATGAGCATGCGAAGCTTTTGGGAAGTAGGGTTTAATAGAGAGAAAGTGTTTAGAGAGATATAAGAATCTCTGATTTCTTGGATATGTGTCAGCTATACTCCTTCATTCTATAAAGGAGTTTATCATACTAAAGGATATATGTCAGCTAATCATAGGAAGAGAAAGACTATTCTAATTAATCCTTTGCAGAGTAAACCAAAAACTAACTCTACCTATTACATTGATTATTACAAATAAGCAATCTAAAATACAATATGTAGACTACGTACTGTCTGATTAATTGTATAATTCACCTTTTCATGCTTCGTAGTTGACATTAAGGAATACCAAATCGAAACCTATGTGCATAAGGTGGGGAAATTGGATGAATTAGATTCTTGGTGGCTAGCTTCTGCTCCTTCATTAAGTTATTAGCTCTTTTTCCTGAAGAAAGTTTGTAAAAAGTCAGAATTTTTCCCGTGATATTGTTGTTGATTATCATTTTGTCAAAAATAAAGTTTTAGCAAATTTCCATTAGACCAATACTATCAGTGTTGGAGGATTGAGGTACCTTGCGATACTTACATTAAGATGGGTGAGTGAGCTTACTTGAAGAGGATAGGATTCGAAATAAACACATAAGAAAGAGTCTGATGCTAAAGACACAATGCAAGAAAACTTTACTTTGGCTTGTTCATGTGGAAACAAGACAAAAATAAGTACATGGGTTAGAATAATGAAGACTACTTGTATAACAAGAGTGAAATATGACCTGAGGAAATAAGATTTTGTAAATGTATCACTATAGATAGCGATAAATAAAGGAGAATATATGTAGATCACTGGAATCGTTTTTCTTTGGTGTATATTAATGGGGTAGAAAAATGCATATTTTTTGTTTCGATGAATTTTCATGTTGATTTGTGTATGTTTGTGTAGACGGCCTTATATTGTTAGGCTTAAGGTTTGGAGTTTTTGGTCCCCCTCCACTCCTTGCCAAATATACCTATTCCAATGGTCGAGCTATGACTTGATTTCTAAACGAATTTCATTGTTGATGGACAATAGTTGGATAATTGACTAATGTTTGGTGATGCAGGCTATTGAGTTTTAAATTTTATCGTGTTCCATAATAGGAATTGATTGCAAACTCTTCCTTGAGACATATTCTTATTTTGCAGGCAACAGAGGAGAGGTATAAAAATAAAGGAGCATATATTGTGCTGGAGCCTCCTAATTTTGACGCGCCAATATTTCATAGCTTTGAAGCTGTCTTACCAAGACCAAAGGTACATACTTGTTTCAATTATTAAAAGCAAAACTCATGTGTGTTTCTTTGTTCGAAGCTGCGCCTAAAAAAGCAATGCACCTTCCATGGATAATGTTGGATTTAATCCCTTATGCTATGTTTGGACGGAAGGAATAGGATTTAGAGGGATGAGAGATCCCTTTTTTGGATAAGAAAATGAGACAGAAAGGATGTGGAGGTATTAGATGAATGATTTTTATTAAGGTTTCAATCTTTTTAAAGTTGGAAAATATGAAGGGAAAACTCATCTCTCTTCCTTTCCCTCCTAGACATACAACAGTTACTCCCTTTTCATTTCTCTTCCCCTCCTTTCCCTTTTCCTTTCTTTTCTCTCCAAAGTTGTTATCCAAACATAGTGTTAGTCTCCAGAGCCCTAACATCCTCAACTTTGTCCAACATATAAGAAAATAGTTCCCAACTCGGACAGAAAAAGCTCGATTCTCAAAAGTACTATAGTATTGTTCCACATTCTTTTATGCCTTATGTTTTGATATTCAATCACTTAGTTCTTATTTATGTATAGATCGCCCTAATATCAACCCTCCCTCTTTCTCTCCTTTACTCTCGAAGCTTGAAACATTCCATAGACTGAACATTTGCTTTCTTTGTGTACTTTCGTGTGCTTTCCGAAAAAAGTATTGTTTCTTTAGTGATTATTTTTTTGCCAAAACCTTGTGACAGGCAAATCCTTACTATAACTTCGAAGAAGTGATCGATTCCGATGAAGAACTGGACTTAGCATCTATGGTTACGTCCTCTTGAAAGACAGCTCCCTTTGCTAAAGAACATCGGGTCTTATGTTGCAGGTTAGTTGTCTTTTAATCATTTTGTTGCGAGTTTGTTTTATATATAAGCAGCAAATCTGCAGACGCCCGTATGTCTTCTTAAATCTTTGGGTTGAGAAAATGCCATTATTTGTCTACTATTTGAATATTTTGATGCTGAGAAGTGAGATGTAAAAGTAATTTCAAGTTTTTGGAGCAAGAATTTCCTAACTCTCCAAGCCATTATTGGTTTATTATTTTGAGGTGTTTCTTTTGAATTGTTGTATACTTTATTTGAATTAGAAGTAAATAAAGTGTTACGAGACAATCTTAACATACTTTCTGTTTTACGAGTTAGAGTGATAACTTTGCTATCTATTCTTTCTCTAACCCGTTGAATGTATCATGTTCAATCAGATTCAAAGGGACAAAACATGGTTTTGGATAGGCCTGATTGATAGATTTGGTTGGGCTGGGTCCGTGTTTAAGTTTATATTTCAGATGCCCTTTGATCTGAATCTAAGAAAATTTGAAAAAAATAAGACTAATCAACAAAAGTAGTCAAAAATCAAGCTTTGGGCAAACTTTAATCCCAAAATAAGTGTGTTTGCCTTCAAAGTTAGATTTGGTATATACTCTTTATTAACAGCGAACAATGTATCTGCTAATGTTTATGTCAAGGGTTTGTTTGCTGTGAGTAACAGTGAACAAAGACTTTGGTAAAAAATGGTCAACATATTTGTTCATTGTTAGTAACAGCAAAGAAAAGCATACCTGGTCAAACTAGGTTAAGTTTTTGTTCGCTGTTAGTAACAGAGAACAAAGGTTTGACCTGCTTTGACCAGTTTTTTAAGTTCGCCATTAATAACAGCGAATATATATCAAACTTAGCTTTGGAGGCAAACACGCTTATTTTGGGATTAAAGTTTGCCCAAAACTTAATTTTTGACTATTTTTGTTAAATACTCTTTATTTTTTTCAAATTTTTTGAATCTAATAGGGTTGAAAATCACAACGTTTGACCTGATCTAGGTCAACTTGATTTGAAGACAAATTAAGACATTGAAAAAGGTTTTTGAACTGTTTATGTTGAATCATAAACCCAATAATGATTTGTTTAGTAGCAATATATACAAATCACACTTTATCATCATCATGCTAAGTGTATCCCGCTCATAGGAAAACTATAATCATGGTTTAGAGAGGGAAAAAAGGCGACAACTTATACCTACAAACTACAGTTTATATTTTAGCAAATTACAAATATTTAGCAAATCAAATTTAATGTAGAACTCACATCAAGCTTGTTAAATGTTCGTGGTCTAAAGTGTAACTAACAATTTAGCATTTGGAAACTAAATGTTTAGTTGATATCACATGTGAGCACTTGAGCATTACAAATTAATGAGAGGGATGGGAGAAAATAATCTTAGACGCAAATGGTTAGAACGTAGTCACTCAAATATTCTAGTCTCTTGAGACAAAGGGACGAGAGATAAGGGAAGGCGAGGAGAAGAAATAAGGAAAATTTTCGTGTTTGTTTAGGATGGAAAGGAAAGTATATGAAGAGAATTATCTTTTCAACTAGTCTGTTGAGAGATCGTCTTTTTGCGGAACACGTCTTAAGCCCAACCCATTAAAAATTGATGCCTACTTATCGTATTCTTGATGCCTATTTATATTATCCTTAAAGCTTACTTACCGTATTTTTAATGCATACTTTCAATATTTTAAATGTCTACCTATAATATTCTTAATGCCTACTTACAGTATTTTAAAAAATATATAATGTGTCGGGGCAATTAGAGATGGTCTCTCAAATAGACCGTCTTTCACAAGAATTTGTGTCATCTTCCCTTCAAATTTTTCCACATTTGGGAGAGATTTGCTTATCAACAAAATTAAGGGACTTAACCTCTTCAAATCTCTTTCTTCAAAATGCATTCTTACTAAAATTGATAACCAAACAAAAAACACTATAATCCTCTAAATTCATTCTCTTCATTTCCTTTTTTTTAACCAATTCAAAGAAAGTATAACTAATTAACTGATTCCTAATAATCTAAACTTTCATGAACACTAATGACCCGTTTAGTTGTTGATATTAAACAATGAAAATAATAATGAAAAGTTAATGCAATTTTATTAGAAAATTCTATTTACAAATTTAATGTTCATACTTGTTCTACTTCAATAAGGATAAAAAAGGGTTCATGACCTACCTTATTCTAAGGGTCTAAATTTTTTGTACTCTTAAGGGTTTGGGTCCAATTGAAAACATAAGAGTTTGGGTCTGAATTCGAATTCAGACCATGAAAATTTAAGGATCTTAAGAGTCCAATTTAAGGTCTAAATTTTAAACACTTAACATTTACATTGAGAAGTAAATTTTAAAAGCTTGAGTCTGTATTTGGACCCTAAGAGATCGGGTCTACATTTGGATCTGAAAATTTCCAAAATCAAGCCCCTTGAAAAATAAATCCGATTCATATACTTCAATTATTTTATTTTGTTTACAAAAATCATTCGAATGCATTAAATTTGAAATTGTGGTGTAAGGTGGTATGAAAAATTATGAATAAAAAACATTTTTATGATGAAATCTTCAATCACGATGGAAATAATATATTACATTTTAAAAAAACTATATTATAATTTATTCTTATTCTCACCATTTAATATCAACAACGTATCAACAGAGTTGCTTGCAATTCACTTAACAATGCAACGATATCATCCCAACCATCTCTTATTAGAATTGGACTTTCATATGATTTTCAATCAAAGAAGTAAACACCAAATACAACATCTTATTTTGCTACACTAGAAAAGAAAGACTCAAGAAGACTTATTGACGAATTTCTTAGTTAAACTTGTATGTGAACCACATATTCGCAACTTCTAATACTTCATATTCAATTATTTTTTTAATAAGTGAATTAACGACCCTAATAAGTAATAACTATTTTCTTTTATTAACTTCATTAAACATTTATACAAAAATTAGAAATTTAGTTTTATTAGTCTCATTCTTCCAATAAAACCTATAAAATTATAGAAATGTTTTTGTATTAACTTTATTAAACATATAATATAATTTCTTAACTTTTTTGTTTCTATATTTGTACAGTAATATTCGTTGATTAATCTTGTCCTCTATGTTTGTTTTTACATATTAAAAATATAACTATGTATAATCTTATATGATCTATTTTAATGCATATTTTTAAGTATTAATTTCAGTAATTAATAGTAAAATGAATGCTAAAGTTCAATTGTAATAATTATTAATCAATTTGTCTTAATTCATGATTGAAATGTTCGTCAAATAAAGAAATTATGGTATGATATAAAAGTTTGTATCTCATCCATAATTTAAATAAATTTTATTATCCTCCGACTCTTGTGTTAAACCATTTATATTGAGTAATTATTCTCACATAATTTCATGAAATGTATCAAATATTAATATTAATATCAAAAAAGTATCTTAAAAAGTAAAGCGTTGATAATTTTTTCTCCATACTTTGAAATGTACATTATGATAATTCAAAAAAAAAAAAAAGTAGAACATGAATATTAACTTTTTTTAAATCATGAGTGATAAAAGATGTTTTTAAAAAATATTACTTTTTTGTTCCTATTTGATGTTTTTATTTTTCATTTTAGATTGTTCCAAATGCTTCTCTTCTATTCATATATCACAAATGTTGAACATAATTAATATAGTTCATTCTAATTTTAATATTTATTTATGTTTATGGTCTTTACATATTTTCTACTAACTCTATTTTAATATTACTTATGGTCCTCACATGTTTCCACTAATTTTATTTCAATTTCTTTTTGTTGTGGTTCATATAATTTTTTTTTACTAACTTTATTTTAATATTTTTAATGTTCATTATCCTCATTTTATCTCTATTAACTTTATTATTCAGTAAAATAATATCCGATAATCAAAAAATTTATTTTTTTCTTTATTTTTTTATGAATATTCCTTATAAGAACATCAATAAGGAACGAAGGAAGTATATTTTAATCATTGGTGATATAAGTCATTAATAAAATTGTTTTGTATTGAAAATTTTTCTCTCTACACATTTTTCATTGAACTCAAGAGATAGTTGAGTCCTTTTTTTTTTTTTTTTTTTTCTTTTTGATGTGGAAAAGGGAAGGTAATGACTAGATGACCTAGCTAATGAATGTGATTGTAAATGTGATCTACTCTACTTATATAAGTTCGAAGGGAATGAGAAACAAGACAACATATAAATCATTGGCTTAAAAATAATTTTTATTTATGCTTAATAATTATAAATCATTGGCTTAAAACATTGTATTAATTTATAAAACTAAAACTATGATTGTTCTTAGATTTCTTAAGCTTTGAAAAAATTCTAAAATTTTTAATTAGTTTCGCTTAATAGATTTATTTCATGCCAATTCGTTCTAATTTCATATACAAATGGTAAGAGTGAATTAGTAGTCTAATGATATGCCTCTTAACTCATAACTCTACCAATCCAATTCTACACTCCTACATCAAACATCTTGTCGTAGACGTTTTCATCAAAGCTCTACTTTGGCCTCGGTTCAACTATTTATCATCTACGATTGAACTTACTTATATAATCGCTTGTTTAACTTACGGGGCATATTATTTACATATGAATAATATCGAATTACGGCTTTAAATATTAACACTTTTGCGAATTACAGTTTCAATATTTATTTTTTTCGAATTACAGTCATCAAAGTATAAAAGTTATAAGTTCAGCCTAAAAACACAGAACTCCGACCACTTAACCTAAAATTTTGACCACCAAAATAGTCGAAATTTTATTTTGGCCTGAACTTATAAACTTTGATACTTAAGTTGATGTAATTTGCAAAAAATAAACTTTAAAGTTGTGATATACAAAATTGCTAAACTTTGCAAATTATTCTTTACATATTAAGCACATATTCTCTTCAAGATGCTCTCCACAATTACCTAAAATTATATTCCCAACGATAGTATCATAAATCTCTATAATTTATGATAGACTTAATATTTGAATTTTAATCTTAATTAATACAATTTTGACAATCCATGTGTTATATATATTTTACCGAAATTCTTTGTTGACCTTGTCATAAAATGTTCGAATTTTTCATTCTTATATACTAAGCCATTCCTCCTGAACTCAAAATTTTAATTGTATTCACTCCTTTGGTAATACTGATTGTTCTCGAATCTCGAGTTAAAAAATCAATCACAATATACGTTTAAGGTTTTATCTCTCTTTCAAAGTTGATAAATTTATACCCAAATTGATTATTAGGAAGCGAAGTTAATCAACATTATTATAAAAATCAATTAGTCATTAATCAACATTATAAAAGTCTAATTAGTCATTAATCAACATTATAAGAGTCAATTAATGAGTTAGGTTAACCATCAAATGTACATAGAAAAAAAGATTCAAAAGTGAGAATAAAATGAAAATGTCTACAAAAGAATACAAGCTTTGTTTTCCAAAGATGCTAAGTACACCTTCAATTCTCAAAGTGCGCTAATAAGACTGCCACATTGTGATTAGATAATAAGATATAAAGTGCATGATATTGTTCAGAGATACAATACCACTGTCTTTGGATCAACAACACTAGCTTTACAACAGAATATGCTCTACTACACTCACTCTTCAATCTTTCAACCTTTTTTTAACATCTTTAATTTTTATTTATTTTTACCTACTTTTCAAAAATTTTAGACATAATTAACTTTATTAGTTCTTATTTTAATATTTTATTAATGCTAACTAACTTAATTTTAACATTTTACTTCCTTCGTTCCATTATACTTACAACTGACAGTGACTTCTTCTTACACAACATGTCACAATTAGGTGCAAGTATTTCAAAACGGAGGCCTTATATTGCTTATTATCTCCTTATAATTTTTCCAATAACTATTTAAATATTTTTTTAATAGTTGTGATCCTTATAATTTTTCCACTAACTTTATTTTAATATTTTTTTTAATGCTTATGATTTTTACTTTTCTGTTATTAAATTTATTATTCAATAAAATAATATATCTATCATCTAAAAGATTCTACTTATCTTAATTTTCGTAAACATTTCGTATGGGAACAAGTTATATATATATATATATATATATATATATATATATATATATATATATATATATATATATATATATATATATATATATATATATATATATATATATATATATATATATATAAGAATTGATTTTTTCTGGTTAGAACAAGTACCATCTTATTTAGACATGATCCTGAAATAAAATCTCACATTATTTTTTCTTTCTTTCCCTCGATCTACTCTATAATTAAAAAAAGGATCATTCAAATTAAATTTATTTAAAAAAAAATGAAGAGAATATATTTGGAACAATTAAGTGTAAGAAAGCAACACGTACTTGGTCACTATGAACCCACCACGTGTTAAGTAAGGGATGTGAAACAAAATAGGGAAGCTCCAAAAATTGCAAATACATTTTAGAGTATTTTATTTAAGATGTTGGTGCACATCATGTGCTTCTTGTTAAAGCTTTACTCTACCACTAAATTGATCTTCTACATTTTCTTTATAATCTTTTCAAAATTCTCCTAAATTTAATGTCTTGTTAAGACTACTTGAAATATCAAATTCATGCATGCATACAACTTGTATTATGTACTCATCATTTTTAATTACTTTCGTATAGTATTTATTTAGTTTCTAATTGATTAACGTCAAAAATAGGCACTTCATTAAAATTAAATTTTTCAAAATAAAGATTGATAGCATAGTCAAGTATCTCGAATTAATCACACTTATACAATTTTTTTTTTTTTTACATAACACATTTGTGATACATTACTATATTTTTTATTTAGCAGTTAATTTTAAAAAATTAGTTTATGTGAAATATTTTACACCAAATGACTAAATATTTATTTATATACAATCATATGACTTTTAATAAAAAACAAATGGTTACAGTCTGATTTGATCTGGTTTGACACTAAAATCTGACCTAACTAAAGGTTTTAATTTGAAATTTTTCATATTAGATCGGATCAGACTAGACCGTTCTACGATAAATTAGCTACGTCGTTTGTTTTTTGTGTTGTCGCTATATATTTGTTTTTTGTGTAAAATAACGTCGTTTCTTTGAGCTATATTTATATATTCCACATAATACATTAATCAATTTTACTATTGTATGAAATACGAAATAGTAGTTAACTTTACATATCAATATATAATAATTAATAAAGTTTTCCAATACTCATTTAATTGCAAATCAATTATTGTTCTTTCTTCTCACAAAAAACATAATGATCATTATTTAAAAAAAAAAAAAAAAAAAAAAAAAAAAAAACCTAAAACCTAGTTTGAAATGCACTTTAATTTTCCCTAAAAAGGTAGTTCTATAAAAGATTCCTATTGTAATAAATCTCTAAAAATTGAACAGTGATTATCCTGTAGGACACATCTCCCTAACTGGTTAATTAGTTGGATGTGCCCACATCTTAAGGGCTTATTATAATCATAATTTGTGGATTTTACATAGATTTGGACTGTGCATAGAATCTTTGGATTGTAAAGTATGGCAGCTACAGGATCCTTCCTAGCTGTAATCATAAACCCCTATTTATATTAATTAAATATCA